>NC_034592.1:51876141-51881383 GCF_900095145.1 Mus pahari | reverse complement strand
AGGCACTGGCATAGCCTCACAAGAGGCTGCTACATTAGAGTCCCTTCAGCAGAATCTTGCTGGTGTTTGCAATAGTATAACCATTTATTCTTAGGGTTGCCTCTAGCACCTAACAGGAACCAAATATATAGATAAGTAGTTGTAATGTGTACCTTCTGGGGAACAGGTATTATAATTCTCTGAGTTCTCAGCAGACACAGGTCTAGACGATTCACCAAGACAAAACTATTCTATTTCTTTCAGATGCATCATCTCCTGTGCTCAGGTTTATGATGTCAAGATGCTCACTCTTCATCCTAATACACCATCCACACTTCTGAGTCCAATCTCCCCTATCTCTTCTCTTGTTCCTTGGAACACCAAGGTTAGAAACATATTGTCAGTTAATGCTATTACAAAGTAAACAGTTGGTCACTATCCTTCAGTCTGTCCCTCCTCTACCCACTTTATACACAGCTCCAGTGAAATTTAGTTTAAAACATGGCTATGAACATGGGAAGGGGGTCCATGCCTTTCATCCCAGCGCTTGGAGAGCAGAGGTAGGAAGACTATCTTAAGCTCAAGGCTGGTTTGGTCTATTGAGTCAGATGCTATCTCAGAAGAAACCAGCCAACTAGACAAGCAACAACGATTCTGTAATTTCCCTAAACCGTCCCCCAAAAGTAGATGTTTAAGTGTAATTAAAAATCTCAATTTTATTCTCTTTTTTTTTTCCTGATTTTAACTCTCCTCTCCATCCTTTCTATCTCTTCAATTTATTCAAGTTAAGATGAACTATTTTTTGCTCCAACCCCTTAAGCCTTCTTATCTTTGTATTTTTGTTTCATTTAGGATGCAATATACTCACATTTCCACCAAATAACTCAAAATTAGCTCATCAAAGCTGAGTCTCAGCATGTTCTGTAAGCAGCCCTTGTCTTCTAAACTAGCAATAGGCTCTCACTATTGAATACATGGAGCAGTAGGAAGACCAAGAGATGTTGAAGCCAATGAATGGTCTAAATAAAAACCGTATCCTGCCTTTTACTAATGCATTGATTGTGACCCTAGATAAGTTACTATGTGACTCAATTTTACACCAGTGATCAATAAAGGTCCATCTTCACTTTTTTGTATGAATTTATATATTATATTGTGACTAGCATATGTAGATGCTTAATTTTTATATTTCTCTTTTTTGGTTCATCTTCCTTATCTTATCTCATTTTCCTGTGATTTCTAGGCCACTGAGCCCAGCATCACCACACCTCAAATAATGGCAGCACAAGCAAGTAATAAATCAATTTCCTTAAACCTCCTTTTTTACTTAGCAGCTTTCTTCTTTCCATTGGATGTACTCCGTTCTTCTTCGCTGTTTAAATTTTAGTTTTACGTCTATGCGTGTATGTATGTAGTCTGTATGTGAGGCCAGAAGAGTGTGCCAGATCCTCAAGCGTTAGATTTACAAGCAGCCATGAGCTGCCAGAAAAGGATGCTGTGACCCAAACTTAAGTCCTTTGGAAGAAAAGCGAGTGTTCTTCACTACTGAGCCATCACTCCAGCCTAATCCTTGTTAGCGTAATTGAGGGATCGTCTAGTGTTTTATTTGTGAATTCTATATGAATAACTGGGTTCACTGTGATAGCTCTCTGTTTTAACTTCCCTGCAGTTCCTAAGGCGTGGTCTTCAATCCACAGTCAGACTGGGCTTTCCACTCCTCCTCCTCAATCTCCCCGCTCCGCATACTCTCCTTCACCCCCTCACTAGCCCCTGACTCTCCACCCTTCCTTGGTGGGCATTACTTTCTGAGTATGTTCCATTTCACTGGTAAGCGAAGGTCCGTTCTCTTTTAACCTCTTATAAGCTCATAAATGTCCAACTGTTGTGGATGGTTTTGTTAAATTAGATCTTCATTATCTAAATTTATATTTCACCTAAAGCAGAAAACTTGTTCTGTATTAACCTCTTCATTCTCCTCTTTGAAAGCAGATTCCTCTGCTTTCATTCATTCCCCAAACTACTTTTTTTTTTTCAATTGTTACAGACATATCCCTTTGCATCTGCTGCCTCCATCAAGGACTCCGACCCCTCCCCACTGCCATCCGTCAGATGTACAAATCTGTGCCATGGATTGCAGAGCCAATTGTTTGGTTTTCTGTTCCATCTACCTTTACCTAGTTGTTCAGACATGATAGCTAAGGTTTTCTACGCTTGCTCCCTGGCTTCTGGATATCAGTGTATGTGATTTTCATCACCTGAAATCCAACACATACCGCTTCAACCTGACATTAGAAGCTTTAAGCCTCCAATGTTATATTTTCCATGCACATTTTCACAGCTTTCCAAATGAAATAGAGTTATATATTAGTATTTTGACCTGCAGTGTAAAAAGTGTTCAAGAACAAAGTCATGAGATCATCTTGCATCCTTTTAATCATCTGGAACCAAATAATTCCTTTTTTTACTCTGTTGACTAATAAAAGAATCTATTCTCAGTGAGTATGCCAAAGTTAAGGGTTTTAGAGATGCTGCCTCTTAGTTCAGGGTATTGTGGCTCAACAAACTCTGGCCTGCCTCCCTTTGCAGTTATTGCTTTTGTCTGGGGAAGGCTCATGTGTGCTTTTCCCAGTCATTTTCCAGCTATGCCTGGAGCACATTTCACCCAGAAAGCCTTGGTTCACTTTCTACTCTTTGGTTTGACCATGTCTCTGGACAACAGCAATAACTTGAATGCAGATACACGGGTTTTCATCTTCCTTCTGATGTTTTCTGGTCGTGGTCCTTTGATGAAGAAGGTACTTGGGTTAATTTCAGGGTTAAAGGAGACAGAGGATGCATAGAAGATAGTAGATGGTATGAATATTCATTTACCCCCTGTACCTCTCCAGGTTTTACACATGGCATCATGCTGAACACTTGAATAAATTAAATGCAAAACAAACATCTTATACATTTTCAGCATTAATAACCCAGTTAATCATTCAACAGTTTCTATTCTATTATACTTTAATATTTTATTTGTTGTTGGTGGGAATCCAACCCAGGCTTCCTGTGAGCTAAACAACAAAAATTTTTAAGTGCCTACGGAGGACCATAATTCTCCCAACTACTTTGACTCAACAATAGCCCAATCACTGAGCTAATCACTCACAATCCTGTCCTGGGGGGGGGGGGAGGGCTTGTATTCTATCTAATTTAATTAAGAGTTATAGGTAATGCATATGTAAATTATATATAGAACACAGCAGTTGATGATCATTGCTTTAGAAAAAAGAATACAGGATAAGAGAGCAATCTCATAGTGAGGAGGGAGATGGCAGGTTGCAATTTTAAGTAGGGTGGTGGTCAGGAAGCTTCTTTCGGAAGAGTTGTGGCTTAAGGACGAAAGCAAGGAAGCCAGCCTTGTTGTGAATCTTCCTAGATGACTCCCGGCTCCCGGCAGAGTGAACGCATTATGGACTTTTGGAAAAGTGTTCATAGCTGGAAAGGCTTGGAGGAAGGCAAACAGAACCGAGCAAATGGAAGGCCAGCAATAACCGTGAACAGGAAGCTGAAAGTAGAACAGGTAGCCGTGGCAGCAAGAACAATAGAAGACGCTGCCAAGCCGGGAAGGCCGGCCATCTGGTTTCACAGCACCTTTCCCAGTGACACCTGTGACATAAATGTCAATATCAGAGCCCAAGCCAGACCCTGAGAGCCAGCAATCAAAGCACGAATAAAGAAAATATCACTGCCGTTCAGTATCCCCAGCTTCCACTTAAGCATAGGAGACGCTGATGCAGGATAGCCTTGTCCAGGGCTACAAGAAGAAAATTCCAACCTGCATGGCTGCCTGGGCCAGCCTCCAGGATCGGCTTTGCAGATATGTGGAATCCAGCAGCCAAATTTAGCCCAGAAATAGCATACATTGGAAACACAGACAAAGTGTTGCCTTTCCTTAACACTGTCAACATCTTAGAGGGGAGAAGGATACTATTTTTAACCGTGATGCAGCTTTCAGAATAGATGGTAGCAACAACAGAAGATCTACTAACTACAAAACAGGTACTGACACACAACTTGTTTGCTTGCTTTCTGGTGTGAAAATGATGTAGACGGTGTCCGGAATGTCTTGTCTATTTCATGTGTTGACAGGTACCCTCACCTGAACCTTCCTTCAGTTATCTACCACACAAGCTGGCTTGGAATTCAACTGCATAGTACAGGTTGACCTAAAACTCATTGTAATCCTTCTGCCTCAGATCCTCAAACGCTAAGGTGACAGGCCCAGCCTACCATGCTTGGCATGTTTATGTTTTGTTTCTTATGCTTTTTCCTAGCTTAAGAATTAATTCTGGTCTCAGTGAGCTCCATGAGGCTGTTGCTGGAATAGATTCAGATTATTGGAAGAAGAACAGTCTGTTGAAGAACAAAGCATTTGAGAATTCGTTTTTTTTTTCTCCACCCTTCACCTAATGTTATTAGAGTTCAGGTTTTGCCCCTAGCAATGAAAGGAGGAAGGATAGCTAAAACCAAAACTCATCTTCTGCATTCAAATTGAATTCTACATACTCTAATTTCAAAAATGTGGTTAGAATTCATTGGATACCTGTTTTTTAAAGATATTTATTTATTATTATATGTAAGTACAGTGTAGCTGTCCTCAGACACCCCAGAAGAGGGCGTCAGACCTCATTACAGATGGCTGTGAACCACCATGTGGTTGGTGAGATTTGAACTCAGGACCTTTGGAAAAGCAGTCACTGCTCTGAACTGCTGAGCCATCTCTCCAGCCCGATACCTAGTTTGTTTGTTTGTTTGTTTGTTTTTAAATATCATCTATACCTAGGTTCACAGATTCTAGTTCCACGTACTAGATGTACAGATTCCCACCTAAACTTATAGATGCTACCTTAAAAAAGAAGAAAGAAAAAGAAAGCATGCTGGAGAAAGGAAAAGGGCAAAGGCCACAGAAAAACATCCTTTTGTCTCCAGAAAGTGACCCTTGGCTTTCTCCAAATTTATTAACAGGCTCACAGTCATAAATGACATTTCTCATTTGTTTTTCTACTCTCAGCCAAGTTAAATATACTGGAATAACTAAAAGCCAGAACTGATACGTAAAAGCAAAGCCTTGTCATTTGGAAATTATCAAAGAGCAAAGAATGACTCACACCTTTTTGAAAAGTTCAAATTATGATTACAGACTGCAAATCAATTTCCTTTTGGTTTCTCATAAAGAGAGAGAGAGAGAGAGAGAGAGAGAGAGAGAGAGAGAGAGAGA
>NC_034592.1:51860695-51876061 GCF_900095145.1 Mus pahari | reverse complement strand
GAACTGGTCCTCCCAGGTTTTCTGGTGGAGAGAGAGAGAGAGAGAGAGAGAGAGAGAGAGAGAGAGAGAGAGAGAGAGAGAGAGAGAGGAAAATGGTTTTTTTATAAAGAAAAAATTTTTTTCCAAATAGAAGACTCTATAAGTTAGAATTTACAATAGATTTGGAATTAGAGCCATCCCTTTCTTTGTGACTTTGCACAGTTTTTCTTTTATGGGCACCGGAGTCATCGTCTACGAAAATACGGACTCCCACCAGATCATGTAGATGTGTTTTCTATGGTCATTATGGATTAAACTAGAAGCAGGTGGCTTTGTCTCATCTCTCCTCACAGATTTCAGAGCTCTCTTCAGCTTCCTATTCAACTCTGTGATTACCATCTAACTTTTTCTTTCATTGTGATCTCTGTTAACATTAATACTTTCTAGATTATTAGTGCAAACATTTCAGTAGATCAAAATGGTGGCGTGGTACACCATGCTCTGGGGATTTCCAGAGACAGCCTGATCAAAGTTTGATTTTTCACTCTTTGTTTACATTTACCTATTAGTTCAGTCAAGATACCCTGACTTCATTAAGTGCTATAAGATGGAGACATAAGCTGGTGTGAGCTTCCCTCCTCTATTCCTCTGTCTTCTGTATGCTCTTTCTGCTTATATTTTCCTCATGCATTCTAAAGAGAATAAAATGAGAAATTGTTTACACACAACATTTCTGACATAATGCTCACTAAAGGCTAAAATATACACACTGTGTTTTAATTCTCATTCAATACAGCATGTTTTTTAAGTCTTGCTATATCTTGTTTAACTTATGAATTGCTCATTTTTTAAAACATGTACTGCTTAGCTTAAAAAAACAGACTTTTCTATGTATATTATAGCTCTTGGCCTATAATTTAATCCATTGTAGTCAAATAACCTTTGAAATAGATCAGAACTTATTTTATAGGTAGGTTTTGATCAGTGGTAAAGGTTCAATTGAAAAGAATTTGAATGGATAATGAAATGTGGCACATATTCATAATGGAAGTATATTCAACTCTGTAAAGAAAAATAAAATAAAATTTTCAGGTAAATGGAATGAAGTGAAAATATTATACTCAATAAAGTAACTCTGACCTAGGAAGATAAATGTTACATGTTCTCTCTTATTTGTGGACTCTAGCTCTGAATCCTTTACATGTGAGTATATAAACTGGAGTAACCATAGAAACTAGGAAAGTAAAAAATGTATCATTGTGAGTCAGGGAGAAAGAATGCCAGAGAGGGGGATTGTAGGACACAGGTGCTATGAAGGAGAACATGGGAAAAACTGATGGAGGAGGTTTAATTGAGAAGTGGGGAGGGAGGGGATAATGAGGGGGGAGGGAGGGAGTAGGGAGGGCAATACAGAGGGTAAGGAAGAAGGAATAAATAACATAAGGGATATTTGAAAAAATCCATAGGAAAGCATGCTATTTTACATTTGCTTACACACAAACACATACACACACACACATGTACACACACACATGTACACACTTACACACAGGGCTGGATAGCCTTGCGACTTGGGGAGCCAGTTCAGAGCAAGAGTGAGGTTAAGACCTGTCCACACCTGAGACTAGCAGGTGGAGGGAGGATGGTTTCCCTCCTTGCTCTGGGCCAGGTACACCATGTAGCCTGTACGACCACCACCACCGCCACCCTGGAGGTAGTCACGTAGCCTGGTGGCCACATTACAGGATTGACTTTCTCTTTCCCTATAAGGACATGCTCAGCATGCACCTGTAATTCCTCTTCATGCAAATGAAGCAATCTCAGCACCTTGGCACCTGCCAGTAATTGTACCCTCACCGTGAAAACCTCTACCCACTCCTCAAGGCCCCAATAAAAGAAAACTGGTTCACTGAAAACCATCTCAGAGAAGGCTGTTCCTCCCAACACTCACCTCGGATCAAGATCCTATGGAACCTACCAGCCTGGCTAAGCTTCATTCCTCCCAGTCCAGCCCTGTGTGCAATGGTACCTGGATACCCCAAGAGCAGAAGCAGACCCAGCTCAGCACATACACAGACACTTAACTTCATCAAGTTACTTCACTTAGGGTGATAATTATCCCTGCAAGGGCCCTACACTAACAAAACCCCAGTGTTCCCCATAGGAAACCTCTCTTGGAGTTGTTGCTCAAGGCAGTCCTATAAACTCCCAAAGTGATATAGACTAGTAGCATTGTCCTTTGTTGTTTCTCAGAATCGAAGATAAGACACTACTGCTGAATACACTGCATACTTTAGCCACAGGACCTGGAGGAATCAAACTGGAACTGACTCTACCTAAGGACTGGTTCTCATGGTATCTGGTGATATGCAAGTTACTAAGGGCAAAAAGCAATCAGTTGCCCTACCCAGGTGTAAAGCCTATGAAACACAATGATGAAGATGATATGATGTCTCCAAATAGTCCTTATCTATTTGGGATAATCATAGCCACACTAGTGGACCTAATATCTACTCAATAGGAGGGAATCCATGGCAAGTACTGAGCCATCGTGCCATGTCTGGTGAGACCAAGAGTGCCCAGAAGAGACCCAGATGCTGCTCCTTCCCTAAATCAGTGCAATTAATTCCTAAGTACAATCTGCTGTACATTTACTCCTTTATTTACAGAAAGTAAATACCTCTCCTCAATGAAACTTCTTTTGCAGCAGACATTACAGAAACCTACAACTAATCAAAACGTAGAGAACAACTAACCCTAGGATGGCCAACCTAAGAGATCGTCCCCGTTGCAACCCCGAACCACTAAGGCTCAAGGACCTTTGAGAAAGAAGGAATGGAAAGACAGTAGTCCCAGAGGACTAGGACATCTCCTCCAGTGTCTTCTGTATACAAAGGTAAAGCTGTCCACAATACGTCCGAACCAAATGATGCCTAAACAGAAACATACTCAATGACAACATCTGTTGACTATGCCAGTATTGATGGGGGAGATCTCACAAGGCCCAACTCCTAGAAAACAAGCTACAGAAAATTGATGTTTCTGAGAGAGGGAGCAGAATCATTCTTCTCCAGGCACAAGCTGTCTGTCTACTAGGTTATCCATCCCCAAGTGGTAAGCTCAAACACACACACATGTGAGCAACACTAAAGAGACTCAGTAGGTCATATTTATACACACACATATAAACATACATCCGCAATAGTAATTAAACAAGAAAAGGTCACAGATTTGAGGTGTCAGGAGGACCCAGGAGGAATTAAGAGTGAGGGAGAAGACTGGAAATGAGGTAAATACAGCACGGATGCATAAAATTCTCTAAAAATAAAAATATTAAAATTATGTATGTATCACGGGAATTACCAACTGTTTTCTGATTGGATTTAAGAAACAATCCACTAGACGGAATCAGTACTTAACATCATTATTGGGCTAAAACCTATGGTTAGACAGATCGTAGGGCTTTCCAGGAAAAAAATATTAAAAATTATTCTTAATGGAATATAGTATTAACCTGACTCTTAAGGACTTATCCTTATACCCATAGAGTATAACATCTTTCAGTCTTCAATAGAGAAACTGCTGTCTGCAGTAGATGGTGACAGGTATGTAGACCTACAATTGGCCAAAGTGCAGAGAATAAAAGACTGAAGCTTATCCCTAAGTAATCCATTTATACTGCAACACCTCCTCCCAAGGTTCAGGGAACTTTGTTAGAGAGATGGGAAGAGGGCAAAAGTTATCTGTGGTGGGGAACTATACTAAAACATCATCTTATGGACACATCAGGGCAGCTACATCTATGAATTCAAAGCAGTTATGATAGCATACACAAGACCTGTACATGCTTAAGCCAGACCAAATTCCAGTGTGTGGGGGGTGGCATGAAATTCCCCCACTATTGATAATTGATAGCTGTTGAAAATGGGAGTGTCGGTTTTCTTTAAGAGGGTATCCCTGGTAAGTCAATGAGGCTTCAGTGAAAAGGAACATAACCAAAAATATTTTGGTAGCACAAACTGGTCTTTATGGGTTAAAGAAAAAAAAAGTACAAGTTGGGAAAGAGAAGTGGACTTGGGGGAAGTTATGGGGAAAAATGATCAAATGCATTATACAAAATTCCAAAAGAACTAATAAAACTAAATTGAAAATATTGAACAAACCTGATCAGGGAAAAGGACTGAAAGTCTGAAGGCCAGCAGAAAGAATGTAAACAGGCAACCTCGGGAAATAGGAGGTTGGGGGGATCCCCCCAGAATGCCCCAGAGACCTAGTATGTAAGAGACTCCCAGGACTCATAAGGAGGAACCTTTGATTAAATGCCCAACAGTAGGGAGAGGGAATTCATAGAGCCCACCTCCAGCAGGAAGACTTGAGATCAAGTGAGGGATGGGGTTGCCATCCCAGAGTCACAGCTCTGATCCATAATTGTTTCTGCCTGAAGGAATTACAGGGATGGAAACAGAGAGGACCCTGAGGGAAAGAAGGTTCAGCAACAGGCCCAAAGAGGGATCCAGCTCAAGGGGAGGTCCCAAGGCCTGACACTATTACTGAGGCTATGGAGCAATCACAAAAAGAGACCTAGCATGACTGCCCTCCGAAAGACCCAAAAAACAACTGAGTCAGAGGCAGATATTTGGACCCAACCAATGGACAAGAAGCAGCTGACCCCTGTTGTTGAATTGGGGAAGGCTGAAAGAAGCTGAGGAGAAGGGTGATTCTGTAGGAGGTCTTAATTAATCTGGACCCCCGAGATCTTTCAAAGACTGGACCACAAAACAGACAGCATACACCAGCTGATATGAGTCCCCCAACACACATACAGCAGAGGACTGCCAGGTCTGTGTTCATTCAGAGATGATGCACCTAACCCTCAAGAGGCTGAAGGCCCCAGGGAGTTTAGAGGTCAGGTGGGGTGGGGGGTCGGGGCATCCACGTGGAGATGGGGTGTGGCGGAGATGTGGGATGTGAAGCAGTCAGAGGAATGATGGGGAGGGGCGGGGAATGAAATATGGAGTGTAAAACATGAATTACAAATGAATTTAAAATTTAAAAAATTGATTAAAAAATAAAAAATGAACAAAACCAATATTTGGAAAAAGAGAAGAATTAATATCTTGAACTTTTGAGGTATAAATAAATGTCAGTTACATTTATGTTTGATAATTGATAGTATTATTCATTTCTTTTACTTTTAATTGCTTTTTGTTTTCTTGTCTTATGAGTTCCTAATAGAGGACTACTGATATAAATCCTAGCCCTTGAGAGGCAGAGCAACTCAATATTATAAGGAGTTAAAAGAAACCAAGAAGAAAAAGAGTGTGGCATGGCACCACTTCTGTGCTTTTAAGCAGCAAACGTGCTTCAGTGGCAGAGGCCAGTCCAGTGTTGTGTCGGGGAGCAGAAGGGGTTCACAGGGTGACACAAGGGCCATTTATTTTCAATGGGATGGTACTCAGGGAAAATACAGTGATCAGATACAAGTTAATGTATATCCAAAAAAACCAAAAAAACAAAAAAAAACAAAAAAAAAACACTGTTTATTTTATTTGATTGGAATTGTATTTTCAGTGAAAGAACACATGACCTGAAGCTCCACTACCTCTGTCTACTTCCTGTTTTCCAGTTACCTCTGTGGATGGCCAAGCCAAGCCTGAGTAGCCTGAGGCAGCTAGCCATGCATCTCCCTCTCCCGCTGATCCCCTTTCTACTAGCACAGGGCATTTCTCAGGAACCTACCTTTTGCCGTCTCCATGTAACCGGTAGGGACACAGCAATCTTCTCTAATACAGATTTAGGCTTAAACAGGAAGTAACACACTTGAAGATAATTAGCTTTCAAATAAACAGGAGTTGGTTCCAACATACCACCTACCTCCGAAGAACCCAAAACCTGGATATAAGGTTGGGGTGTCTCAGTGATAGGATTCTTGTCCTACATGTGGAAGATACTAGGTTTGATCTTCTCATTAAAATAAAAGATAATTAAAGAGCTAGAGAGTAACCCATTCAGTGAATGAGGTAGTCACAAGAACCATACAAAGGACAATGACACCAAGTCTAGTGATGACAAAAATGGAACAGAAAAGTGCAAAACAAGGCCATCTACAATTTGTTAGTGACAAAACTATTAAGGCTTAATAACTTCCAAAATTTTACAAAATTGACATCTGCATTATGTAACTTACTTTATGTATCTGCATGATTTTATATACACCATTTTATTTTCTTTATATACACCATTTACTATTTACTTTATTTCTGAGAGGGAGATCAAGGAAGGATATATAACCTCTTTTTTTTTTTTTAGATGAAGAACATGATGTTTTGGTCAAATATGTAAATATGTCACTGGCCATAGCAAGACCATTTCTTATATTTTTGTTCCCCAACAATAGCACAAAAAGGACCTGTAGCTATATTGCTTCCTGTTTTACAAAAGTTTCAGGCACTGAGGGATGCGATAGCTAATACTGATCATCAATTTGATACAAACCTGATGGACTATGAGTCAAACCACTGGCCATGGCTGTGAAGGGGTTTCTATTGTGTTACCTGAGTGGTTAAAGTCATAACGAGTTTGGGTGATACCATTCCATGGGCTGAGGCCCTAGAGTTAATAAAAAGGCAAAAGGGAGGCGAGCACCCTCACTTAGCCGTCTCCTTCCCAATGATGGAGCTAGTGGGACCAGCTGCCTCCAACTCCTGCTGGTAGGCCTACTTCACATTCATGAGTCACAGGCCAACACAAACCTTTCTTTAAGTTGCATTAGTCATATTTTTCCCTGAGCAATAAAAAAGGGAATGAATACAAAGCTATTCCCATGGATTCCTGCCTGGGGTGGCAGTTATACTGGCCCGTCAAAGCTGGTCTAGGTAAGAGAACATTGTAGTTGAAAGAAAATTATAGGTAAACCCAATTCTCAGCAGGATCTGGCTCCGGACCTGTAGGAAATGAGACATATGGGGCCGATAGATTAGTTGGATCAGGATAGAGGTTCGAGTTGCACATTGAGTCAGGAAAGAATGTAGTGTATAGTGGAAAGATGTCAAATAGGATATGAAAGGTCACTTACAATTTGTGGAAGCTTTTAAGGAAGTAAAATAATAAGAAGCATGTACCACAGAACACATGAAATATTGTAACACTGTTATTACACGGATATTAGTATTACAGTGTAGTTGTGATTATGATAAAAAGTGGATAAGTGGCGAATGAACCACAAAGAGGGAAAGCAGTAAGATTAACCAAACTTGTTCAGGAGGTTTTCTGCTAAGGGTACCAAGCAGAACACAGCCAAAGTGCACATTGCTCAGAGTGAGAATGCTTTATTAAAGATAGAAATAAAGAAGTAAACGAGAACAAGGAATCCATGGGGGAAAGTGTTTAACAGGAACTTCTCTCAAAGGCAGGAGGGTTGGATGAGATCAAGAGCAAAGACGATCTTTGAACGTCAAAACCCGGAAGGATAACTTTCAGCACGTGAGGGAGAGTGGAAGGAGATGGGAGAAGAGGCTGAGGACCGTGAATACAAGAGGGCATCCTCATGCACCTGGGCCTTTTCAATAACCTGCTGATAAGGGTCCCGAATAAATAGGATAAACCAAACTAGAGAGAATTAGAAGTTCTGGAAAGAATAGGAAAGCCACTTAAGAACTGAAATCTCATTCTTGAGAAGATAAGACAGTGCCTTGCATGGCTGAGCCAGCTCTCTGGCTAGCTCAGTGAGGACATCTGAAGTGAGTTTTGTTCATTGCTTATAGTAGAATAACAACAATAACAACAGTGTTCATTGAAAAAAATAGAGACATTAATTTAATAAATATCAATTTACATAGTCATTCACACATATGTTGGTATCTTTTATTATTCATTGTTCCATCGGATTATTGATTTTCTTGCTGTTGAATTGTTTGAATCCCTTCCATGGTTGGGGAGTTAACCCTTTACTGGACGCCTGGTTTGCAGAGGCTTTCTTCTATTCTTCAGGTTGTCTCTTTTACTCTGTGGACCCCTGGTTTCACCACAGAGAAGCTTTCTAGCCTGTTGTAATCCTGCTCCTATATTTTTAACTTCCTCTCTGTTGTGGTTGGCCATCATAGCCAGCAGGCCCCTCCCTCAGACCAGTGCCACGTGGGTTCTCCTCTATGCTATACTTTAGTAGTTTTACCGTTCAAGTAAATCTGCTTTAAGTTAGGCTTTATATATGCTTTAAAATCAGGGCCCAGCTCGTCCTATAGCATGGGGATAACCAGTTTTCTGTTGTCATTTATTGAATGGATTGTCCTTTTTCTATTTTGTGTTATTTTAACCCAAAATTTGTTACAATAAGCATATGGTTTGCTTCTGGACTCTCTATCCTGTTTCATTAGTCAATACATCTGAGTTTATGTAAGTAGCCCAGTGATATAGCTGTCTCTTGTGAGGCTATGCCTTGGCCTGGCAAATACAGAAGTGGATGCTCACAGTCATCTATTGGATGGAACACAGCACCCCAAATGAAGGAACTAGAGAAAGTACCCAAGGAGCTAAAAAGGTCTTCAACCCTATAGGTGGAACAACAATATGAACTAACCAGTACCCTCAAGATCTGTGTCTCTAGCTGCATATGTAGCAGAGGATGGTCTAGTTGGCCATCAGTGGGAGGAGAGTTCCATGGTCTTTTGAAGATCATATGCCCCTGTACAGGGGAATGCCAGGGCCAGGAAGCAGGAGTGGGTTGGGTTGGGGAGCAGGGCAGGGGGAGGGTATAGGGGACTTTCGGGATAGCATTTGAAATGTAAATGAAGAAAATATCTAATAAAAAATAAAAATAATAAAAATAAAATACAATAAAAATAATAAAATGTGTTATTTTCAGTAGTTAAGTCATTAAAAACACGGTTTTCATCTAGGGAAAGATCAATTATAGATTTATCAAAGAGAACAATCATTTTAAAAGTTGTCAACATTTTTAAATCCTGCAAGCTGTTTGAATTAGGGGACAGAGTGAAAGACTATGTTAACACTTTAGATGGACACAGAACATTCATGTGAAACTTCCATTTATCACATCTGGGCAGGATTATCACTTGCATAGAACATCGGTTTGCATTATGGTTTCACACAGGACTTTTTTTCCAGTAATTACCATTTAAAAAACAAAGCAGAGGCCATTTCACCAGAGAGGTGACCGAAGCACACAAAGACCGTTCCCATTTCCAGATTAACCAGTCTCCAGAACAAGGGCAGATAATTACACACGATGAAGCACACTCCAGTGAGAATGAAATATCATATCCTTTCCTTTCTGAAACACTCAACACCATAAACACAAAGGTAACGAGACCAAGTTCACGGAGAGCTCAGGCAAGGTATGGTAAGAACCATATCAAACTCCATCACACCTCATAGGTGGAACCTAACTAAGATAGATTAGCAAACTTTTCTCTCCAAATTTAGTGGTTATCAATAGTCCTAATGCTGCAACCGTTTAAGGAAGTTCCTCATTTATCTTCATTGCTACTTCATAACTGTAATTTTGTTAACCGTTATGAATCATAATGTATATAACTGGTGTGTAGTATATCTGATATGTGACCCCCCAACAGGGTCGTGACCCACAGGTTGGGAGCTGCTGTCCTAACTAATAAAAAACTAGGAAGCTGATAGTGCAAAGCCAAGCCAAGCCACTTAAGGGTACACTAACAACACAGCAGGGACTTTTGATTCCCTCACAAGCTGGAACTACGCATACTGACAGCATGGTCTCATCAGATGACAAGACAGCATTGTCTTCCCTTACAGATTTACTGAAATCAGTGTGGACGCCTAAGGCATTTTAGAGATAATGCCGCCTCTTACTTCCAAGTACAGGTAATAGAATTAGAGCTCACGTCATTTAAGAATCTGGAGAATATATATTTGAGATCCATTCTTCTAATTCTTAGTCCAGTGCTTCATTCCATTATAATAACAATATAATTCCAAAGAAGAGGTGATGGAGAGGGAAGGGGAGGGGAGAAGGATTTGAACAATAAAGAGAAGAAAGAGAAGAAGAAAAAAGGAAGGAAGAAAGAGACTGACATTTTTTATAAAGAAAGGAAAGAGAAATTATTTGAAGAAAGTGGTACAAAATAATTTTCTATTAAGTAAATAAAGGACATTTATTAGAACATGTATTTTATAATTTTCCTTTTATTTAAAATAATTTTAGGACTCAAAGAGACTTATTTTTGGATTAAATAATAACAGATCACAAATATCTGTTACTTGTTCTTCTGTTAGATGTAAAACAAAAAAAACCTTGGCCATCCAGGGAAGAGTTGAGAAGAGAAAACATGTGAATGCTAGGAAACAGAAAAGTGATGTGTGTGTGTGTGTGTGTGTGTGTGTGTGTGTGTATGTGTGGTGTGCATATATGCATGTGTCTGTACTTTTGTATGTTTATGTTTATATGTGTTGTGTGTATATGTGTATGTAGGTCATGAAACTGGAGAGTAAGTCATGAGACAGAAAGATCGTATGGGAATAGGGTATCAAAAGAGAGGGTAATGGAATATACAATACGCAGACAGCAGGAGGAATACTAGAAGGGAGAGAGGGAACAGCTGAAGGGAGAAGAGTGTGGGGGAAGGCAGTGATGAAGAGAGGCAAAGGTGAATGATTTATGAAAATGCACATGAAACCCAGCATTTCATTTGGTAGATGCAAACATTTCCTTGAAGAAAACTGGGTAAGTGAGCTCTACATGGACCTCAGATGCCTTTCTCTAGCTATGTGAAGGAAAGCTGAGCACAAGCCCAGGTGAGAAAATGCAGACCAGCTAGCTGAGAAAAGAGTGGCCAACTGCGTGCAACAGCCCTAAGGAGATGTGGAGGAAAGGATGGAGGGAAGACCAAGTTCTGCACCGGTGGTGGGATGCTGCATACCTCACCAACTGGAACACTGCTCCACACCAAGACATGGAACTCAGGAAACAGTGTATCACTTCTCTTGACTCACCCTGAACACCCAGCTACACAGCCCATGCTAGGATTGGCTTATATTTTCCTTGCTTCACTAAAACTGAAATAAAGCAACATTAAAACACACTGAATTTATAACTGCTAAAGATTTGCCCTCTTTCTAAAAGATTTTATCATGTTTATAGGAAATAAGCATATTTGATAGGACTATGTCAAATTCCATTGTTATTCAGGGTCAGATATTTTCTGCCAGATAAGTAAGCAATTTTTTTTGTAAGATTTTTAAAAATCTATCAAAATAATTGCTCAAAATAAGGGGCAATAACATAGTGTTTGGGATGGTGTCTCTTTAGGAACTAGAACATGTTACTGTTTCCATAGACTCAACAGTTAGGAGGACACTATAATGAAAGCAAGGCCAACAGTAGTGGAGTCTGACTCTGTGGACTCTGAGAAAATTAGGCAGATTCTAAATGGACTCAGTAGATTATATACACATGTGCATATATACACATACTAATGTATAGACATGTACCAATAATAACTACAGACGATATCCTGAATTTGGGAAGGGGGACTTCTGGGAGCAAAGGGAGGTATGGGAATGGCACAGTGCTCATCAATGAAATTCTCAGGGAAAAATATTTACAGAGCCAAAATAAAATCAGAAACAGGTAAATATAGATAAGTAAGTATGATATACAAAGTAACCAATAAATTTGAAAAACGAAGTCAACTGAGCTTGAAAATTGGTAGACAAACTACAATAGATTCGCTGGATTGAGGTAAAGTGATTAAAAATTTATAGATATATGGAAGGAAAGCCTTAAGGATGCTATGATTAAAGAAAGTACTTTAAGGAAAAATGTAAGCATGTATTTGCAACAAGATTTAGCTTAAAGAAAGAATAGAATTTGTGTGTGTGTGTTTGTGTATGTACATGTGCGTGCGTGCTTATGTGTATATGTGTGTTTGTATGCATGCTTATGTGTGTGTATGTGCATATGTCACGCTGTGTGTGTATGAGTCTATGTGTGTGCTCTTTGTGTGTGCACAGGTTTGTGCACCAGTGCTGGGGACAAAGAAGAATGTCATGTAAACTTCTCCATCACTCTCTACTTTAGTCTCTGGATACAAGGTCTCTCACCCAATCCACTGATTTTTGATGCTTGGCTGGCTGGACAGCAAACACCAGTGATCTTTCCTTTTGTCCCTATGACCTCTGGACCAGCACTAGGGTTATAGTTATAAGTGGCCATGCTTGGTTTTTATATAGGTACTGAGAATCAAAACTCAGATTCTCATTAGTGTATAGCAAGTGCTCTATATAACCTACTGAGACACTCCCCTCTGCCTCCTCCATTCCCACTCCTCCCTAGAATGGAATCATAAAACCAAAGGACTCCTTAAATAAAAAGGTATATTGAAAAGCACTCAAATATAGTCATATCTCTCGACTGCTAGGGAAGGTAAACAGTATTGGGAAAATTAACTCTGGTAAGGAAAAACACAGCTTTTAATGAGAAGAAAAACACAGGAAAATAAATACTGTCTTATTTTGTCCCATATTAGATGTCTGAGAACAAAACATCAGAGTATTTTAGGGTAAAATATCTGTGCACCAACAGAAGTGGTCTTTCTTGGCTAAGGGTATCAGAGGAAGAGTGACACAGCCACAGCTGAGGAAAGACTTCACCAACCTGTGTGTCACAGGAGAGCTGTGTGTCATAGCTAAGTGAGCACACCTAGCTCTACTGAAGACAGAGCAAAGGGGGAAATTATAACGGAAAGAACGTCAGGGATGTGTACAGTCCAGTTAAACCACAGGGTAGGCTCTGCCAGAGCCTTACAAATACAGAGCCAGATGCTCACAGCCAACTATTGGACTGAGCACAGGGTCCCCATTGGAGGAGTTAAAGGACTGAAAGAGCTGAAGGGGTTTGCAGCCCCATAGAAGAAGAACAACAATATCAACCAACCAGAACCCCCGGAGGTCCCAGGGACTAAACCATCAACAAAGGAGTACACATGGAGGGATCCATGGCTCCAGCTGCATTTGTCGCAGAGGATGAACTTGTAATGTATCAATGGGAGGAGATGCCCTTGGTCCTGTGAAGGCTCGATGCCCCCAGTATAGGGGGATAGCTGGGTGAGGAGGTGGGAGTGGGTGGGTGGGTAGGGGAACACCCTCATAGAAGCGGGGGAAGGAGGGATAGGATGGAGGTTTTCCAGAGGGAAAACTTGGAAAAGGGATAACATTTGAAATGTAAATAAAGAAAATATCCGATAAAAGAAAAGACGAAAAATAAAACCACAGGGTAAATGCAAATCATTGCCAATGTAAGTAAGTCACAGTAGAAAAAAAAGTTTCTCAGAACCTTGTATAAAATGACAACGTACATTGACGGACTGACTGACTGACTGACTGCAGTTTGAAGTGCTGAGGGTCATACCTAGGAATTCAAGCACAACAAGTTAGCATTGAATTTCATCCCAACTTACGTATATGTGAGAAAATTGTTGGGTAAGTAAATAATTTTTATATTATCTTACATAGTCTTTGCTAGTAATTATTATTTCATTCATGACACTCATAATTTCTCTTTCAGATGAAATAACAAGCACAAAATAATATCTGTAAATGTATTATCAATAATTAGGAAAAAACAAGAGGAGAAAAAGATTGGTTGTTAAAAGCTATAAGACTAATCAAAAAGTGAAAAAAAAAAAAGAGTCAAACTAAAAGTAGAAGCAATTAAAAAATATTACCAGACAAGAAACCAAATATACCAACCAGTAATATTAAATTGTCAATTGTTTGATTCACATTAACTAACAAAAAGCACCAAATTAGATCATAATGCAAGAGATGAACAGATGCTGTTTATTTAAAAGAAGAACAAGATGCCAAAGTTAAAAATAAGATGAGAGCAGAAATATATCAGGCAAATATAAACAAAAATGTAGGTTTTGCAAAGTTATTTGAGACAAAATATGTATCAAGTACCAAGAAAGTTTCATGTTCAGATAAAATAATTTTATATCAAAATGGTAAATTTTGAATAAAAGTGTCCATGGATTTACAATATTGGTACCAGCAGTGCATTATACAAAACTACTAGAAAGTCTACACAAGTGTAAGACATATAAATTCTTCTTTTTCAGTTTTTGAGAGAGAAATTCTGCAAGCAGAGTGCAGGTATTAAAAATATGACGTCTTCTGGGTATATGCCCAGGAGAGGTATTGCTGGATCTTCCCATAGTACTATGTCCAATTTTCTGAGGAACCACCAGACTGATTTCCAGAGTGGTTGTACCACCTTGCAAACACACTAGCAATGGAGGAGTTGCAAACACAACACAACCTCGACAGCATCTGCTGTCACCTGAGTTTTTGATCTTAGCCATTCTGACTGGTGTGAGGTAGAGTCTCAGGGTTGTTTTGATTTGCATTTCCCTGATGATTAAGGATTTTGAACATATTTTTCAGTGCTTCTCAGCCATTCGGTATTCCTCAGTTGAGAATTCTTTGTTTAGCTCTGTACCCCATTGTTTAACAGGGTTATTTGATTTTCTGGAGTCCATCTTCTTGAGTTCTTTATATATATTGGATATTAGTCCCCTATCTGATTTAGGATTGGTAAAGATCCTTTCCCAATCTGCTGGTGGTCTTTTTGTCTTATTGACGGAATCTTTTGCCTTACAGAAGCTTTGCAATTTTATGAGGTCCCATTTGTCAATTCTTGATCTTAGAGCACAAGCCATTGCTGTTCTGCTCAGAAATTTTTCCCCTGTGCCATATCTTTGAGGTTTTCACCCACTTTCTCCTCTAAAAGTTTCAGTGTCTCTGGTTTTATGTGGAGTTTCTTGATTCACTTAGACTTGAGCTTTGTACAAGGGGATAAGCATGGACCAATCCGCATTCTTCTACATGATAACCTGCCAGTTGAGCCAGCACCATTTGTTGAAAATGCTGTCTTTTTTCCACTGGATGGTTTTAGCTCGCTTGTCAAAGATCAAGTGACCATAGGTGTGTGGGTTCATTTCTGGGTCTTCAGTTCTATTCCATTGATGTACCTGTCTGTCGCTGTACCAGTACCATGCAGTTTTTATCACAATTGCTCTGTAGTACAGCTTGAGGTCAGGCATGGTGATTCCTCCAGAGGTTCTTTTATTGTTGAGAAGAGTTTTTGCTATTCTAGGTTTTTGGTTATTCCAGATGAATTTGCAATTTGCCCTTTCTAACTTGGTCAAGAATTGAGTTGGAATTTTGATAGGGATTGCATTGAATCTGTAGATTGCTTTTGGTAAGATAGCCATTTTTACTATGTTAATCCTGCCAATCCATGAGCATCCCAACTTGTAATAAGGACATGTGCTCCACTATGTTCATAACAGTCTTATTTATAATAGCTAGAAGCTGGAAAGAACCCAGATGTCC
>NC_034592.1:51857669-51860485 GCF_900095145.1 Mus pahari | reverse complement strand
TAACTATCTCTTGTGAGGCTATGCCAGTGCCTGGCAAATACAGAAGTAGATGCTCACAGTCATCTATCGGATGTAACACAGGTCCCCTAATTAAGATGCTAGAGAAAGTACCCAAGGAGCTAAAGGGGTCTGCAACCCTATAGGAGGATCAACAAAATGAACTAACCAGTAGTCCCCAGAATGATGTATCTAGTTGCATATGTAGCAGAGGATGGCCTAGTTGGCCATCAATGGGAGGAGAGGGCCTGGTCCTGCGAAGATCATATGCCCCAGTACAAAGGAATGCCAGGGCCAGGTAGCAGGAGTGGGTGGGTTGGGGAGCAGGGCGGGGAGAGGGTATAGGGGACTTTTGGGATAGCATTTGAAATGTAAATGAAGAAAATATCTAATAAAAAAGAAATGTGACATCGTTATTGTTTTTAATGAGAATGAATTAAATAGTATTATACAATGAAAATTCTTTTTACAATTAATTCATAAAACTGATTAGTTACAAAAGAGTAAAACAGTGAAAATCCAAATCCTACAGTGTATACCCCCTCCTCTTTCTCTACAAACATTTTTGGTTTTTGAGATAGAGTTATACATGCCAGGCTGGCCACAGGCTTATTGTGACCAAAGAAGGCCTTGGACTTCTGACCTTCCTGTCCAGTGCTGGGATAAGAAGTGTGTGTCCTGTGTCACAACACTGAGTGCAGCTCAGAAGACCACACCCAGGGCTTTATGCGGACTACATAAGCATCCTACCTACCATGTCCCAACTTGAGCCCGTGAATAAACTTTTAACATAAACATTTTGGGGACTTTACCAGAGAGTTTGGGCCACAACACACTAGTCAGATGTGCAGCATTCTCTAAAATGTAAACTATTGGAATCTGAAACCTAAAAGCAAGCAAGCAAACAGAACAATCTTCAAAAAAAAAACTTGGCTCAAAGAAAAGCCCAGAATTACAGTACAGATGTAGTCTTTTAGGAATGCCATCATTGTGATTTTTTTTCAACACACCACTCACTGATCTTATACAACTCTTTAATAATTCAGTTAAAGCAAAACCCATCAACCATGTATCTTAAAACCAAAGAACCAAGCATTTAAAATAAGAAGCAATAAACTTAAGAGCACAAGAAATCCACCGAAGAGTAAATGAAATAATTTAAGACTTGATCTTAAGGCTTCAGTCTGTGAAACTTTCATTAAAATGGGAAAACCTAGCAGTTTTGACTTCAAAAAAAATCAAGGGTAATATGCAACCAGCAAATGAAAAAGCTGACAACAGCTACATATAATACAGAATTTAAAGTGAAAAATCATGTCAAAATCTGCAATTCCATATAAAAAATGTGTCTGTAAAAACAAAGTTGTTAAAAATGATGCAACAAAGAGAAAACCTAACTAGGCATCTCACAAGGAAATTTTAAAAACATGCAATCACTTTAAGACAAGATTTTTATCCAGGCCTGGTGGTGCATGCCTTTGATCCCAGCACTTGGAAAGCAGAGGCAGATGAATGTCTGAGTTCAAGGCTTGCTAACTTGGTCTACAGAGTCAGTTCCAAGCCAGCTATTAAAAACAAAGACATTATGAATTTTGCAAGCAAATGGATGGAACTTGAGAATAGCATCCTGAATGATTAACCCAGTCTTCAAAGCAATGCATGGTATGTATCACTTATAAGTGGATATTAGCTGTCAATACAGGTACCATGTTACACTCCACAAGTCCAAAGAAGCTAAACAAGAAGGAAGGGCCAAGCGAGGAAGCTTGGATCCCACTTAGAAGGAGGAATAAAATAGTCATAAAAGACAGATGGAAGGAGGGAGCTGGGAGGGAGGGGAATAGGGATGGGGATGGGGTATTCAGGATCAGGTGCTGGGAAGGGCTATGTAAATGAATAGAAATCTGCAATTGACAGGGGTGAGAAGGTGGGGATATCTCCAGGACAAGACAAAGACCTGGGATAAGAGAGGTTTCTAAGAGTCAATGGGGGTGACCTTAGCTGTGACTCATTATATTGGGGATATAGAACCTTCTGTAGCCAGTCAGGAACCCCAGTGGAGAGATAGAGACACCAACACTTTTACAAAACTTTCAACCCCAAATTTATCCTGTCTACACAAAATGCAGGGATAGGGGAATGGAGCAGAGACTGAGGGAATGGCCAACCAATAACTTGTCCAAGTTAAGACCCATCCCATGGGCAAGCACCAATCCCTGAGACTATTAATGATACTCTGTTCTGCTTGCAGACAGGAGCATGTTGTCCTCTAAGAGATTTCACAGAGCAGCTGACTCAGACAGATACAAAGAATGACAGATAATGATGAAGCTTTACAAATATGGTGTCTAGGTAAAGTAATAGCTATTTCACTGCTAGTGATTAACAGACACATCCTACCAATCTGAGGGGGGAGGAAACCAATGTAAATACAATAATATTGAAGCTTAAATAGAAGTGTTGGAGGAGAGTAGAAAAATAAACATCGCAATTATTTAGAGACAGGTCCTATACTTAGAAAAGTGAAGAGAGTAAGTTGAGAAATGGTAAAATTAATAGGAACTATTATGACACAAGTATATCTATACATCTCACTAGAAATGATCACCTGTTTGAATGTTGGCCAACACCTGCATTTTGCCATTATAGTAAAGTATAGACTTCAATTTGAAGTTCAAATTTTGTAGGAGGCTATTTAGCAAGTGCTTAGGAATATGTATGATCTATAGTGCAATTACACAGTTTGTCCTTAGATGAAAACAGTTGTCAACACACTCTCTCTCTCTCTCTCTCTCTCTCTCTCTCTCTCTCTCTCTCTC
>NC_034592.1:51836762-51857585 GCF_900095145.1 Mus pahari | reverse complement strand
CACACACACACACTGAACATGACTGTGTTCTAATGAAACTACTTATGAACACTCAACTTTGAATTTAATGCAATTTTTTTGTGCATTGTGATTTCCCAAACTTTTTAAACAATGAGATAGAGAATAGTCATGCCTTGCTAGATATTGCTTTATGCTCTACATGTTTTAAGAGGTTGTTATGTAAGACAATTTGCTCCATATTAGTACAGATCAAGGATGGTACAGTCAAAGCCTCTATCATGATGTGAAGAATTCTTGATTTTTTTTTTTTAGATGACTCCTTATTACCAGATGTTATCAGGAATTGAAGTCTGGGGATCCAGTATGAGGACAGTAGAAAAGTGTAATTTTTGTTCCAGTTCTCTGCGAAATGCAGCAAGAATTTCTCTGCAATTGGCAGCCCCTCAATAAAGGAAAACTTAGTTGTCTTCAGCAGAGTCTCGCTGGCCGTACAAACTACTGTTGAGGGCAGATCCTATACCCTGTAGTTGATAGTCAACACACAATGAACTCAGTGGTGTTTTGGAGGTATTTTCGCCTCATAATGCTCTGTCTGGCCATCTTCTTCTTCTTCTTCTTCTTCTTCTTCTTCTTCTTCTTCTTCTTCTTCTTCTTCTTCTTCTTCTTCTTCTTCTTCTTCTTCTTTAACTTTACAGGACTTTTGCTTATATAGTATGATTTCTGATTTGGATTATATGTGTGACTGTATGTACTTTTGTGCCTATATATGTTTCTTGTGCTTTCTCATTGGCTCTTTTTCTTACTGTTTGTTTTATTCTATTTTTGTTTGTTTCTATCTGATTTTACTTAATTACTATTTTGATTGTATGTTTGTTTATTAATGAAAATGAAAAAGAAAGGATTTGAGTGAGTGGGGAGGTGGGGAAGATCTTGGAAGAGCTGGGGGAAGGGAAACTGTAATAAGAATCTATTGTATAATAAAAAATCTATTTTCAATAAAAATAAGATTCTAAAATAAAACATTCTAATACAAAATACTCTGTCCATCTTTTTGTCTTGACTGCATAATTAATAGCTTTTTAAAATAAAAAAATACAGTTACACAAGGATTTTGGATACTGATGCTCAATTTCCAAATGTAATGATTCAGAAGAAGTTTTATGCCTTTACTTATTTTTAGGATAGAGTGAGGCCACATTTTCTTTAGATATTCATCAGTTGATGGCTTCTAGGCTGTTCCATATCTTAGATATTGTTCTTTGATATTTTTTATCTTATGTGCATTGAGTGATGGTTTACTTGCATGTATGTCTGTGTGACAGTGTCAAATCTCCTGAAACTGGAGTTACAGTAAGTTGCCCTGTGGGTACTGAGAATTGAACCTGTGTCCTTTGGAAGCACAGTCATTCCTCTTAAGCACTGAGCCATCTCTTTAGACCCAGCATCTCTTGAATATTGTAAACAATATTGCAATAAATGTGAATGTGCAAGAATCTCTGTAGTCACTGACTTAGACCCTTCAGGTATATGCCCAAGAATAATGTAGCTGGATCTATGGTACATTTCCTGTTCATCCTTTGAGTTGATCTTTAGAAAAATTTAGATTGTTACTAAGTCTAAGCCCAGAGTTCATATATCACTCTGTACACATTGTTTTTTCTGGTAAAGTTTCTACTCTGCTAGACTACTGAGTTATGTAACCTTTTTTTTTTTTTTTTTGGTTTTTTGAGACAGGGTTTCTCTGAATAGCTCTGACTGTCCTGGAACTCACTTTGTAGACCAGGCTGGCCTCGAACTCAGAAATCCGCCTGCCTCTGCCTCCCGAGTGCTGGGATTAAAGGCGTGCGCCACCATGCCCGGCTGAGTTATGTAACTTCTAATTTCTTTGTATCCTTCGATGTTGAATACCTAACTACCAGGATCATTGTGAGAATCCAGTAATTGCAATTTTTTAAATACAGGCCTATACAGTAGGAGATGTTTCATAAAATGTCAGCTATTTGACCAATATAATTATTGGCAGAAAAGATATGACATATCCAAGAGGAAGAATTTAATCAAAGGGATTAAGCCAGCGATATTAAAGATTCTTGACAACAGTGTATTAGCATAAGGGGCAGGAAGTTAAGCATGGTGCACGCAGGCCAGCAGCAGAGGAACAAGAGGAAGGAGTAATTAATGAAATCCAGGAGGAGTCAGGCCACTTGGCAGAACTATGGCCCCTGAGTTTCATTGCCACACTGAGGGGAGAGAGATCAGCGAGGGGGTTTCCCTAGTATTGGCCCTGGAAAGGACAGCTTTCCCATGCAAGGTAGGAGAGGACTTCAGCAATCTGTCAGAGACCAGACATGTCAGCATGAAAGCCATCTACAATGCATTATCCACATACCACCACATTCCGTTGGTTTTTTAACACAAGTATATTGGAATATTTCAGGTATCTACAGATTACCCTTAACCTCTAGGTGGATTGATCATTTACGATTCACACCCTCTCAGCTGGTGCATTTGTCTATTTCACCTGATTTTGCACTCAGTAGTCAGGAATCTATATGTCACTCACATGAACACTGGGTCCTGAAACATTGTTTTCCCTGATTTCAAGACACATTTTCACTGAAACTAGAACAGCATATCCTAGAACTCGATCAACTACTCATAGATTATGGAATGCTTAGAGTACTAAAATGTATTTTGTTAATTTTTTAAAAAGCATATGCTATGTCTTTTGCAATTCTTTGTGGTTCTGAACAATGAGAGGAAATCATTGACAGAGTCAACAAACATGAAAAATTAGAGAAAGCATAATGGTGGGAGAAAGTGAAGAAGAGTATGTACAATGTCACTGATTAGAGAAATAAGGTGGGATCTAAATTCTGTAATTAAAGATTTAAAATTATTGCCAAAATCCACAATCTTTGCAGTCAATATGCCAGAAGAGTGTTGCAAACTACATTTCATTTCTCCTATGGAACTTACATCTCTGTATTGTTTAGAGTACAATTTTGATGGAAGGAGATATAGGCTGTATATGTATATGGTTAGTGTATGTGTGTATATGTGTGTGTTTATTATTGGTTAATTCCATTAATACATTGGCTTAGATTTTTTTGTTTGTTTTTTAAAACTTGACACAAGCTAGGGTCATTAGGGAAGAAGGAAACCCAATTGAGAAAGTACTTCCATCAGATTGTAATAGGCAACCCTATGAAGCATTTTCATGATTACTGATTGATGTGAGAGTACAGTATCCCCCTTGGGCAGGTCATCCTGGGTTGCACAAACATGCAGGGTGAGTAAGCCACGGGGAGCAAGCGAGTAAACAGCAGTCCCTCCATGGTTTCTGCTTCACTTCCTGCCTCTAGGTTCCTGCCTTTAATTCCTGCCTGAGCTTCCCTCAATGGACCGTGTATGACCCAGCATAGGTAAGCCAATTAAACCTTTTTCCCTCCAAAATTATTTTGGGTCATGGTCTTTATCACTCATAGCGATAGAAACTGAACTTTCAGACACGGCACATAAGAGTTCCACTATTAGGGAGGAAAATCCCAGAGAGCATGTGCAGACTCAGGAGACAGATAATGTGAGAATTGTAATTATTAGTTTCCTCTGAAAATTTTATGCACTGTATGTTTGTTTCACTGCACAAATCAACAGGAGTGAACTGAAAATAAAGTCAAATTAAAAGGCTATTAAACTGTTAAGAGGATATCCACGAAAGGAAACTACTACGACTTACTTTAGTAAGCTAACAGAAGCAGGACACATTTACATGATGCAAACAAGGCATTTCAAACAGTATCTGGATCGAAGGTTCGAATAACGAAGCTCTGCAGACACACTGATGCCCTCCCCTGGGAGTCAGCTGTGATTGTCCATTTCGATTGTGCTCTTGATTGAACTACGCAATACCTATGAAGCCAGGGAAGCACTCCTCAGAGTGTCCCTGGGAGCACTTCCAGAGCCAATCAGATAATGGTGGCTCAGACCTAATGGGTTATTTATCCCCTGATGAATTAAATATTTCAATGGATTTTTCTTTTCAAAGGGGAGGTCTGGCTAGAAGAAGTAGGTCTCTAGGGAATGTCTTTGGTAGACATATCTTGTCCCACCACCATCATGTAGCCCTACTGTTCTGCTCCCTGACTGCTATGGATTGGATCCTATTCTACCCCCATGCTTCCATCATGATAGACAGAAAACTCTGACACTCTTCGTTAGATGTCTTTCCTCATTGTAGTTTATGTCAGGCATTCCTCACAGCAACCTGAATGCTAGCTAACACAGCTGTGTGTGTGTGTGTGTGTGTGTGTGTGTGTGTGTGTGTGTGTGTGTGTTGTTCCTGGTACCTTAATAGAAACATAAGGCACAATATCTGTCTCATTAATGTTCAGATTTTCATTAGAGAGATGATAACCCAGGTGCACGATGTCTAATCCATATTATAACAAGTTCAGAGATAGGCGAGAGTGATGAATGTTTTATTTGCATATAACAGGGGACCTTATAAAGGAAGTGATATTTGAGTTTCCTATAATTAGGAGATAATTTTGTTCATATTTTATGTTAGAAAATATCTCTCACTGACAGTCTGGAATGTATACAACATAGAAATATATTCAGTGGACACTTTTCTGTGTTTGTTCATAGAGAAAGTGTTAGTTTCTCTGGGGTTGGATAGTAAAATGCACAGGTAGGAGGACTTGATCCCTAACATCTACATGAAAAAGCTGGGCATGGCAGTGCATGCCAATACAGCCCTGGGAAGGCAAAGGCAGAGCTCCAGAAACACACTGGCCAGCCACACTAGCAGACATACGGGACTCCAGATTCAGTGAGATTGCTCTTTCAAAAACAAGGTGGACAAAGACTGAGGGAGAGACTTGTTATTGAACTTTGACCTACACACACACACACACACACACACACACACACACGCACAGACACAAATATGGACACACAAGCTCACACAAGGAATCTTGTTACACTTTCTTAGAACACATCTTAATTATTTATTGTGCGTTGGGGGATAAGTGTGCATTATAGCGTGGGAGCCTAGGTTATTTCTCTCATCCCACCATGGCGTCCTCAAAATAGTCTCAGATGGGTTAGCATGGGCACAAGTGTCTTCACTCATTGAGCTAAGGAAAGTTTTATATTTTCTGTTTATCAAAAGCAAGTAACTAAGCTGAGGTTTAGAATAATACACAGGATTCTTTAAGAGAATCTATTGAGTAATTTTGTTTAAATCCTGGTGGTTTCTAAAAAGTAAAGCAGTAAACAATTTTGTTACAACTAAGGAATTGAAACACACACAAAAAATAAGAGGCCAACTTTCTCACTTAAATGAACTAAATTAAACAGCAAAATAGCCCAGGGTGCAGGCACCTTTTTCTATAAACATACCTCCTTTGGTTACCCATGTGCCTTAGGTCAGAGTTCTCACTTGACACTTACGGTTTAAACTCTCTTATTCTTTCTGTATGTGGAGGTTTCCATGGCAGTTATAAACTTAAATTTCTATTTAAAGCCTTTCTGATTAATTTGATAAAGGAATTTCCAATTCTTTAGTCTGCCAAGATGCCCTATCTGAAAATTATGGGGGTTGGAGAGATGGCTTAGCAGTTAAAGCATTTGCTACCAGGTCCCAGTTCCCAGCACCAATGTGGTGGCCAATTACTGCCAGCAACCTCGGCTCCAGGAAATCTGACGGCCTCTTCTGGCGTCTGTGGGTACTTCATGCATACGGAGCAGAGAAATACTTTCATGCAAATATTCATATATATAAACTAAGTAAATCTAGGGCAAAATTAAAATTCTGATAGCATTTCTGTGAACTTCTATTTTTATTTTAGTAGACTTATTTTATCTTAAGCTTTCTGGGAGAAAATTGTTGGCTATCTAGCGAGCTTTTGGCCAAGGGCCATAAAGCTGGTTCCAGAAGGCACCATTACAAACTCTTCCCTAAAGGAGAATGTATACCAAGTGGAAAATAATTTCCTATGCTCTGCATATTGTGAGTCCAGATCCATAGTCAGAATGATTTACTAACCACTATTCTATACAGAATTGCCTTCTATAGGGGTCAATCTCAAAATCTACAGAATTATACCATTTCTTATTACTTGTTTCCTTTCCTTTTCTTTCCTTTTCTTTTCTTTCCTTTTCTTTCCTTTTCTTTTCTTTTCTTTTCTTTTCTTTTCTTTTCTTTTCTTTTCTTTTTTTCTTTCTTTCTTTCTTTCTTTCTTTCTTTCTTTCTTTCTTTCTTTCTTTCTTTCTTTATTTCTTTTTTTGAGACAGGTATTCTCTGTGTAGCCCTGGCTGTCCTAGAACTCACTCTGTAGACCAGGCTGATTTCGAACTCAGAAATCCACCTGCCTCTGCCTCCCAAGTGCTGGGATTAAAGGCGTGCGCCACCACGGCCCAGCTGATGAAATTTTATATTTTCACAGAACAGAGAAAGTCATTAATCAAAGAAAGTTTAAAGTACATTGGCAGTATATCAGAGAGGTGGCTACAGCTACAACTAGATGTGGGAAGTTTTTCTATGGGCCCAAGACCCTACATGATGAAATTCTAACTTTTGGGCTGGTGGAAGCTAGTGGTCAGTTAAGTTAGTAGATTCCAAAACGTTTTTTCATCTATCAGCCACAAGATGTTAGTTCTAGCACAGAGGTTGGCAAAGAAAGGCTATTCCAGAGGGACAGAACTAGCCCAAGATAAATACTTAGCCTCTGGATATACAACATTTCAGGCTCTCCTCTGTACTGAGATTCTAAGCAGCCATTCAGTATCTGCGGATACAGCTTCTCTTCTTGAGTTTTTGATCGCACTGGACTCTCTCAAGTTTTCAGTCCACAAGAGACATGAGAACAGAGAAAAGCATCTAAGCTTATCATCTAATGCTGGGTGACAGATGCCATCGCCAGCATCCTCCCTGGATGGCTAGCTTTATGTCTCAGATAGTTCACATCTTGACATCAATTATTCACAGAAAAGCAACAGCGTTCATTTTTATCTTAAATAGTCTTATGATAAAGTCTCCTCTGTATCATGACAGTCCAACCAATTCCTTATATAAGAATTCTGCTACATATGCAGCTAGAGACGCGAGCTCAGGGGGTACTGGTTAGTTCATATTGTTGTTCCACCTATAGGGTTGCAGACCCCTTCAGCTCCTTGGGTACTTTCTCTAGCTCCTCCATTGGGGGCCCTGCATTCCATCCAATAGCTGACTGTGAGCATCCACTTCTGTATTTGCCAGGCAGTGGCATAGCCTCACAGGAGAGAGCTATATCAGGGTCCTTTCAGCAAAATCTTGCTGGCATGTGCAATAGTGTCTGCGTTTGGTGGCTGATTATGGGATGGATCCCTGGGTGGTGTAGTCTCTGGATGGTCCATCCTTTTGTCTTAGCTCCAAACTTTGTCTCTGTAACTCCTTCCATGGGTATTTTGTTCCCTATTCTAAGGAGGAATGAAGTATCCACACGTTGGTCTTCCTTCTTCTTGGTTTTCTTGTGTTTTGCAAATTGTATCTTGGGTATTCTAAGTTTCTGGGCTAATATCCACTTATCAGTGAGTGTATATCTAGTGATTTATTTTATGATTGGGTTACCTCACTCAGGATAATGTCCTCCAGAAACATCCATTTGCCCAAGAATTTCATAAATTAATTGTTTTTAATAGCTGAGTATACTCCACTGTGTAAATGTACCACATTTTCTGTATCCATTCCTTTGTTGAGGGACATCTGGGTTCTTTCCAGCTTCTGGCTATTATAAATAAGGCTACTATGAACATAGTGGAGCATGTGCCCTTATTACCAGTTGGAACATCTTCCTAGTCGGCCATCATTGGGAAGAGAGGCCCCTTGGTCTTGCAAACTTTATATGACCCATACAGGGGAAAGCCAGGGCCAAGAAATGGGAGTGGGTGGGTAGGGGAGCCGGGCGGGGGGGGGAGGGTATAGGGAACCTTTGGGATAGCATTTGAAATGTAAATGAAGAAAATATCTAATAAAAATTGAAAAAAAAAAGAATTCTGTTGTTTTATTGCTGCCCTCTCTTACATAGTTCCTCACTCAATATGCAGGTAGGATAACATTACATAATTATGGAATTCATAGCTATTCACTATTACTATCAAGGCACGCTCATATGGGGAACACAGAATCTCAGCCAATAGCTGAGATAGCAGCAACAGACAGTATCTCACAAAGTAACAGCAAAGATTAAAACACTTCTTGGGGATGATTGTTCCCCTCAGGCCATTTGATTCCATACAAATTTGTCTTCTAGCACCCTTAGATAACATACTTCAATGATTATCTTTTAACCTTCAAAAACTTCTTACCACACTCTGATAGAAAAAGCGGTTTGAAATGTGCTTGCATCAAGGCCAGGCATGGTAGCACATGCCTTAAATCCCAGCACTTGGGAGTCAGAGATAGGCAGATCTCTGTGAATTCCAGGCCAGCCTGGTCTGCAAAGTTAGTTTTAGGACAGACAGAATTACACAGTGAGGCTGTGTTTCAAAAATAATCAAAAAAAATTTCTTAAACTCTGAAAATTTTAGAAATTAAATTTGAAAAATCGTCATATTAGTTATCAGCAATGATATTATCTTCATAAAAAAGTCTTAATTGAAGGTATTAATTGAATTTTACAGCTTTGAATTATAAGGAAAGATACCATCGTTTTATTCCTGTTACACAGAGCAACCACAGTGTCTTTACTTCTCAATTTTATAACATTTTGCCCAAGGCTCTTGATTCAAGTGATCTTTTCCTACATTAAAGCAATATTTCAGTAGGTACAACCCTATTGCCAATGAAAATCACCTTTAGCTTCAAGATGTAAATAAAGTTTCAATTCCTTGAAATCAATATAATACACAACTACACTATTAAGGATTTTATTTTTCTTTATTGACATTATGAGTGTCTTGCATGTATGAATCCTAGGAGTCATCATTTGGCCAAAATCAGAAAAGAAATTTTGCATGAATTCTACCTTTATTGGATTAAATTTTGGAGAAGAAAACACAAGCATATATTGCAGGGATAACAGGCATGTGAGAAAGCTGTCTGCAAATTCCCCATTGACAGCATTCTGTGTATGAGCCTTCTGAGGTTAGGTATATGATGGATATGTATGTGTATGTGTATGTATGTTTATATATGAATTTTAGAGTACCCATAGGTGACTTTTAGTAGACTTCCCTAGAACAGAAAGTTGAAAATGACTATTGTGAGGTTTTTTTTTTGTGTGCTTTCTATGACCTATGTTAAAGTTATAAGTTTATAAACCAGATTTTTGTGAAGACAAATAACAACAAAGCCAAACATTAGATCCTTTGAAAATGCACCAAGCTATAAAATGATTATTTAGGTTTGCTGCATACTTAATGCATATTTCAGAACCTCCTGATACAGGCGCTTTGCAAGAGTCAACTGCCTATGTTCAACAGATGTTAGTGGAATGAGATTTGAGTTAGTCTTGTCAGTCTGTTTATTTCTAACAGTGGCCATTTTAAGCATTCAAACCGCTGGTGCTATTCTTTTTTTTTTTTTTTTTAAATATTTTATTTATTTATTATATGTAAGTACACTGTAGCTGTCTTCAGACACCCCAGAAGAGGGAGTCAGATTTTGTTAAGGATGGTTTGAGCCACCATGTGGTTGCTGGGATTTGAACTCTGCACCTTTGGAAGAGTAGTCGGGTGCTCTTACCCGCTGAGCCATCTCACCAGCCCCGGTGCTATTCTTCTAAGACGACTGTTATATCAAATGTCATACAATTACAGGGATATAAATTCTGAAGATGTATTAAGAAATTATTTAGAAACCACATGTGAAACTTGAATTCTATCTTATTTTATTAACTAGGTGTCAGGGCTAAAGATACTCCTACCAGGGTTAGAAACTAACTGAGGCGATTGTGAAGACACCTAGGATGTCCTCCGGGGAAGATGACAAGAGGGAGACAGAGGACAAGAGCGTCTGGGAAACATCTGCCTTTTCCTGGTCTGCCCAGGGTCAACCCGGAGGGAAGGAAAGCTATCCGCAGCCATGCTGATTTTACATCCCTTCTTCTGACCTCCTCACTCTGACCACCCAGCGTATCTGGAGTCCAGATGCTGTATCTTGATCCAGCCAGTTCTAAGTCGAACCGCTGAACTGGGAGAAGAGCTCCTATGTGAAAGATGAAATGCAACATCACCATGTTGCAACTGACTAGAGATCGATTGGCTCTAAGGAAGAGCAGAGACAATTTTGGGCCTGCCAACAGAAAGAACGGAGGATTTCTGGTAGGGGGCTTCAAAGATGTTAGTAAAGGAAGTTCGTGAATATGCAAACTCTTTTCTCCCTAGACACATCCTGGTCAAAGTACCAATGAAATGGGAGTGTTAGGGAAGAGCTTGAATAACGCGCACGCAGAAGTCAGCAAACTAGCCCAAAGTACATTACTTTTCTGTTGCTGTGACAAAACATCATGGCCAAAGGAAACGTATGAGAGGAAAGATTTTTGTTGGGCCTACGGTTCCAGAGGGATAAGAATCTATCATGGCAGCAAAAGGCAAGCCTGGCTTCAGTAACAGAAGCTGAGAGCTCACGTCTTGAACTACCAGAATGACCTGGAAATGGTGAGTCTTCACACTCTCAGAGCTTGCCTCCAGAGCTATACATCTACTCCAACAAGACTGTACCCCATCAACCCCCACAAACAGCAGCAGCAACTGGGGAACACATAGGCAAACGTGGGAACCTATGGAGGACATTTCCAGCCAAACCACTCCATGTACGAGGTGTGCATCGGAGCAACCAAAAAGCAAGTTTACGGTGGTGTCTGTTTTGAGAGTAAGATGATGGAGAGATGCAAGATGTGCTTGCTTTAAAGCAGTGTTATTAATCGCTCATTCGAGGATTAATGTGAGCAAACTGTGCCCTGCAGGCAAGCAATTTTCTGCTGAGGATTAATTGTGCCTTCAAGAAAGTCCATATGCCACACACGGACCTTTCTAAGGGGTCAGTAGATTTAAGGGGAATACATGTTTTGTCTTATAGACAAGGACTTAACTTCCAACAAGCCACTCAAAATGATGCACTATACTAAAGTATCACCCACCTCTTCTGGTCTTGTAAGTCTTTTTGGTTTAAAAGTTGTTTATTTTTATTCTGTGTGTATGGGTGGTTCTGCCAGGATATAAGTCTGGGCATCCTGTGTGTTCAGTGCTCACAGAGACAAGGAGAGGTTGGTAGAGCTTCCTGAGCTGGAGTTACAGACAGCTGTGAGTTGCCATGCAGGTCCTGGGAATTTAACCACTGGAAGAACAACCCCTAACAACTAAGCCATTTCTCTAGCCTGCTGGCCCCATGTTTTTTACAGTCTTCCAGCCAATCTCTCCCTGTATTCTCTAACACTCTGACTGTTATTTCTTGTCTCAATTCTTCTCCAGTGACTTACAGACTCAATTTTCTCTGATCCTAACCAAATGGAATGTTCCTCAATGGTACCTCCCCATGGATTTGTTTTTATGTGAGATTTCAATGATCCCTATGACTTTGTACATATTCATAAGACCAGCCTTTGCATATAATCTAACTTCTGGACATCAAGTGAGTGTGCTTGAGTACACTGAATATTTAATACTGAAAATCAAATTTCTTACTTTATTTTTAGTGCCCCAAAGGAAAATAGCAACCTAGTATAGTAAACAAACAAAACTATAATTATATTGGATTATTGTTTATTGTCCATAATTTTTCTCTTCAATCCTGAATAAACCTCAATTTCCTTCCAAGGGCTTAATTTCCTCTGTGCCTAAATTGATCAAACCTGTATTGTTGTCAATTTATATTCAACTTTTTCTTAAAGATCTAACTTTTGAATATCATTTAAATGTACATTTTCCTGAGACTTCTATCATCATAAACTCTGAACCCATGTTGTTATTCAGTTCCTGGCATAAGATGGGCAGTACAGCCCAGCCCCACCTGCTTTTCCCATTTCTTCACCCCATATTTTGGTGTTTATAATATTTTAAGCAATGACAGTATCTACGCATGTATAGTTCTATTTAAGATTTATTTAGTTTTTTATTTATGTGTATGTGTGTATCAATGTGTGGGTAAGGGTAAGGGTGTGTGTGGGGTAAATGCCTGGGTGGGTAGATGGGGGTACCACAGAGACCACAAGGAAGTGTCATGTCCTCTAGATCAAATTTCTCCTCTTTTTTTGGTTTGTTTTCAGATTATGCGCATGTCTCTGTATGGGCGTGCTGTGTGAATGCAGTATTCAGGGCGGACAGAAAGGGATATTGGATCCCCTGGAGCTAGAGCTATAGAAGACCATTAGCTGCTCAGAGTGAGAGCTAGGAACTGAATGCAGGTCCCTCTGCAAGAGCAGTGCTCACTGTTAGCCACTGAGCCATCTCTCAGTCCCTGTAATTACTTTTCAATCCCCACCATGAACCACTCTTTAGTAAAGATGTGATACTCCACAAGTATTTATGTAGAAATGACACGTTAAAGCCCTTCTCTTCTCCAGATACTGAAGAGGTATTATATAATCTGTATAACCATCTAAGTATTCACAAATTACTCTCTGTATATGCACACAGACTATTCTATAGGATAGAATACATAGCATAAGGAGCTTCTATAAGGCTGAATGTTATTCAGGAGCACAAGGTAGATAATGTCCCTAATCTAAAGTGAAAACACAATATTAAACAACAGTCTCCACAACTGTTTAATTGAGCTGTTGTCTTTTGGCTTTTGGAAGGGCCCTTGAGAAAATTTAGTCTTCTGTATGTTTATCCACTGAGTAATATACACTGAAAGGAATTATTTTACAGAATTTGCCAAGTCAACATCACCCAGAGTCAATATCAGTAGAACTGGATTAGGCCTGGAATATGCTAACAGTGGAGATAATTGCCGTGGTAGATTTTGAAGACTGCCAATCAGGGTACTAAGTCTTACCTACTGCTTTTAATTTAACATGAACTCTGAGTGTAATATTCCACTTAATGTAAAACCCACACAACCCCTTAGCCACTGTTACTCTTCTCTAAATGGAAGATGGATACATGCCAAATAAAAATTTGTGATTCTAAATACCATCCTACTTATTGAAGTCCGTGTAACTAAAAACTCTTTGTAGATTCTCATATTCAAATAATATTTTTTCAGTATTCCTAAACATCCTGGAAACCCACAGATTTCACAACCTCAGGCATAGCATAACTACCTTTTTATAGGAAAATAATGACTGAGATAGAAACATCCCAAATGCATGCACCCCCACTGCCTGCCTCCTACACAACACACACACACACACACACACACACACACACATCTTTCAACAAGAGAGAGTGAAGCAGTTAACAATCTTGTAAAAATATTCCTATTTTTATAATTTATTAAAATCAATCCAAATGTTGGGCCAAATGGCAACCAATGGCTTTTGTATACGACATTTCTATATTTCACTTTCTGCATCTACTGATAATCATAAAGAGAATCTTTACAGGAAATCATAGGAATCTGGAGAAGAAGGAAGGTTGTTACCATTTCCACCTCCTGAGTCATCCTACTCTTTAGCTAACACCATGTGACCTAAAATTGTTTAAAATGTGAACACTTTTCACAATGGAATTATTCTAAATGCCCACTGTTTTTTCACAGATAAGGATAATCCATTCCCCCACCCCCCCACCCCAGCAATTAATTAGTTTTCACTGTTCTCCTCCTAAGGGGGGAGGGGAGACCAATGCTGTCACTCTGAGTCTATTAAACACATTACATCAATCTTCACTTGTGGGCTAGCAGTGACTTGCATACCGTTCTAAAAGGTTAAAACAAAAACATAAAGAATCCCAACGTCATAGCAGCAGCAATCGTTCAAAAGGTCCTGGGCTCAGGATGCTGGTGTATCTCTAAGACTGTGCCCAGGGTGCTCAGCCGTGGGCTCTGGCAGAGCCCCTGCCATGTTAGTCTGCTTCATTACATCTCTATGATTTGTTCAATGCATTAAGCATCAGTATTTCCCTTGTGAGAAGAAGGCCCATCCCTCACTCTGAAAGCTTTATCTTTTGATGTTAAACAAATACAGCCACAGAAATGAAAGGCTAGGAAGCCGAAGAAACGTTGAAAATACAACATGGCACAGCCAGTGATCATTTTAACATAGGAAGGTTTTTAAATGCAGAACAGCCAGAATTAGAACATTTTTTTTTGAACCTTTTGGTTCTGAATACAACATTACAAAGCACATCTTATTTTAAATGCCATCATTTGGCAGAATCGTGATTCACTGATGCGACAAAAATAGAATCATGCTTGCTTACCTGAAATAAAGGGAATGGTAATCATAGCACAGAATCCATGTGCGTGTTGAATATAACAGTCTCCAACGCAGGTTTCTAGAATTCAGCCTACAGCAGAAAGTAAAATCTCACATGTGCCATAATAATATCCTTACTAAAGAGGAAAAGCCAAGGCAGGGCGATCACTGCATCCTCTCTGCCTCTGCCTTAGCTTTCTGTTCTGACACTCACTCACTCGATGGTACCCACTGTCAGAAAACAGCATGCTAAATTAAAATAAATAAATAAATAAATGTAGGAGGGTAGCGTCTTGCATGACAGCTCCATCTCCTGGCCACAAGTGGAATCGCTGTAATTTCAAGTTCCTTTGGCAGAGCAACATTCAACAAATAAGATTAAATGGTGTACACGTCAGAATTCTAAAGTACTCTAATTCAACTCTTCTAATTAATTACAAATTAAACACTAAAAAGTCAGTATACTTTGTGTTTTTAAAAAATGTAGTTTAACACTTGGAGTTTGATTTATTTTTTATTATGTTTAAATGAAATCTGAGTTTTCAGAACATTACGGAAAGAGCTATATGAAAATTGTAATTACTAATTATATCATTATTGGTTATCTTTTTGTGGGGAAGTATATTGTCTTAAGAGATAAGCTTGTTCTTAACAGAATGATGAATTTATGAAATGACAAAAATCTCAATCAAACTTTCTGAAACATCTCAAACCGTATAAGCAATCTGAAATGTGATAATTTTTCTATACCATAGTCTGAAGAGAGGCCTCATTTGGAAGGTAGGAGCAGAATTCAAAGTTCCCCACTTATTAAGTAAGTTAGAAAACCAAGGTTTTGCTGAGTATATGATCGGTTCAATGCATATTAGTTTATGAACTTAATTTTTTTCATACTTAATTTTCTACAATTGTTTATGAAGTTCTGGGCCACAAACCACTTGAAATTTAAGAGGTCTGTCTTCTGTCTTTTCCTCAAAACCAACTTCATCAAACAGGGTCAAGAACCAGGTCAGAGAGTCTGGTGCTGTCCGTGGTACTGAAAGTCAATTCCAGGCTCTCTTGGAGTGTTCCAAGATTTTCTGCCAGCTGACATAAAATATTGGTAAAATGCGATTTAAAAGAAAATAATAACCGTTTCAAAATACTAATTTCTGTGTTGGAAAGATGGCTCAGAGGTTAAGAGCATTCACTGCTCTTGCAGAGGACCTCCACATTAAAACCAAAGTCTAGGCATGTGCCTAGAATTTTGCTCATACCCTCGTCTATTACCTGAGTTTGGCCTTGCCCTCACTGTATCTATTCTTGTTTCTTTATAGTCACTTCAATTTGCTAACTTTTATAAGCCTGGATCCTTAACACGTACCTGAAACATGAATTATGCCCAGATAATGAATGAATGACTGTTCTAGAAAAATAACTTGTGCATTACTTTTGTATTTTCATTGTACATATACTTGTATTTTTGTGCTTTAATTCCTATGTTTCCTTTAATATGCATGCCTGTCATAAAGCATAAAAATCAATGAAGTAAATAGCATGCATTTTCATTAAGCTATCTATAATATGTTTAGATCTCTCTCTCTCTCTCTCTCTCTCTCTCTCTCTCACACACACACACACACACACACACACACACACACACACTTGGACATACGGAGACTATATGCTGAATTTATTGTTAAACAATGTCTGCCTTGAAACTAGAGCTCTACACTCTTAGGTTGTTTTCAGCAAGGGAGAGGGAGGCAGAGGGGAAGCACACTATGAGGTGACTCTTACAACTTTATTTTTATGTAAAAAACCTTTAGTCTCATCTAGCATGTTTTTATCTATTTTTAAAAAATAGGTAAAACATCAACATTGTTTCCTGCACCAGATATTTGTATATTTATGCAGAAAATGTGTACATATACAGTATTTATAAGCTCAGCACACTTCTGAAATCAGGCAGAGTTAGATTCACCTTGCTAGCAGCGATAAACTTGTGATGATCTCTCAGTGCAATGTCCCTCTTCTGTTGCATTGCTTTAACAATAAAAGCCAAATACTTACTTTAAATATCTTTGCTTTCAAAATTATTTTCATTTCAGCAGGAAAACTAGTCACATTTTACTTCAAGTAAATTTTGACTCTTGGTCAGGACACGCTTTTTTATTTTTCTTTTTTGCCAATTCTCCCTCACCTAACCATGCTGGTCCTCAGACAGAGGGAGTAATGAAACTCAAAGTCTTGTTTATACCCAACGGTGGTTTTTTTTTTTTTTTCTTGCCTCAGTTTTTACATGCAAAATAGATGCATCAAGGAAATAAAAAAAATGAATGCAAAAATTCTAAACTGTAATTTAATTTATACAGTTTTATCCAACTGTATAAACTAAAAATAAAAGTCTGCTAACATCCTTTCAATACTTCCTTGCCAACTCAGGACAGATTGAAACCGTTAATTCCATGTCTACTGTCTGATGCTTACCTTGTGGTGCTATCATTAGAACATTGCAGACTTTCACAATACAAGAAGGAAATATTCTTTATGATTTTTTTTTTTAATTATACCTCTGTTTGTGCATCTATTTACAGGTATGTATACATGAATGCAGTGCCCTGAGAGGTCAGAAAAGGGTATCTCATACCACAGAGCTGGAGTTACAGGAGGTTGTAAGCTGCCTGATGTGGGTTTTGGGGATCACAAGGTAGGAACCTGGAGGCAGGAACTGAAGCAGAGACCACAGAACACTGCCTTTTGGCTTGCTCTCAGAACCTGCTCAGCCTGTGTTCTTAAATGTTCTTATACAACCCAGGACCACCTGCCTAAGGATGGAAATGCCCACAGGTGCTGGCCCCTCCCACATTAGCCATTAGTCATGAAAATACCCCACAGACGTGCCCATAGGTCTGTCTGATAGAGGCAGTTCCGCAGCTGAGAGTCTCTCCTTTCAAGGGACGGACTTCAGTTTGTCAACACAACACATTATGCATGGAGAGATGAAGAAAGACAGAACAAAACAAACAAAAAACGGGGCTGGCAAGACCTTCTATTTCTCATAGACAAATTTTGACAAACAGCTTTTCCAATCTTACCCAGGGGGGATATTAAAGCATAAATTTTATTTCATGTTTTCGATGGGGCAAGGGACTAAGTAAGCACTTTGCACAAATCATCTCATTACATTCCAAAGAGGTCTGTGAAATTAGTTTTATTTCAACTATTTTCTCTTTAAAAAAAAAAAAAAAAGGTTAGAAAATGCCACATGCTAAATTTAACTCAGACGCTAGTCTCCAGTGCTCAAGATCTTTCTGGGAAGTTCTTGAGAAGGAGATACAAACTGAGGGAGTAATTCTGTTGACCTTTACAGTTTTTTGTCTCTACCTAAGTTATTCATCACTTTTGTGAGTCAGTAAGGTTAGTTGGGAATGGAAGGTTCTCTTTGGGAGTCTCTCCCTCCCTCCCTCCCTCCCTCCCTCCCTCTTTCCCTCTCTCCCTTCCTCTCCCCATTTCCCCAAATCCAAAGCATTTTTTTTTATTTGACAAAGAACAGACAGGATTAATACACCTAGAAACTCCAGTGACTTCTGCCCCTGTGGCCACACCTCCACACAGTAGCCCTGTTCTTTAGAGAGCCAGGACATCAACACCTGTGCAGCCACCTGACAGCACACAGGGCTTAACGGAGATGGGAGCCTTTGGTTGTTGCTGTGACATGGGAACAGGAGATATGGACCACCCATTGTCCTGGCCTGGGCAGAATGGGAGAGTGGGACCCACACCTCTCCTGGGCGGTGTGGTAGAACTGGCCCTGGTGTTGTGGTTGCTGGAAAGGTGGCCTAGATGGCATGAGCTGGGGAGAGCTAGAGGGCTGACCTACTCAGTTACCACCCAAGCCCAGGTTTGGGGTTTTGAGTTGGTCCACCCCAACATCTACCCCTCCCATGAACTGCTGGAGCATCTGAAGTGTCAGGTCCTGCAGATCCAAAGCTGCAGGATCTCCATGGCACAGGTCAACAACCGGATACCCAAAGGTAGCTCAGGTCGGGATCCAGTATTAATAAAGCAGAGGTTTTGAACCAGATGAATGACATTTTCAAGCAAAGATGTTTGGAAAAAAAGGTTATACTGTGTGACACACACTGTGACACACCACAGCTTCCACGGGAAGACCTTTTGGTGTTTGATTTTTGTTTGTGTTTTTTTTTTTCCATTTTATTTTAATTTATTTATTTTTATTTTGGGGGTGTTTTGGGGGGAGGTTGCAAAGGCAGAGGGTGGAGATGGGGAATGGGGAGATGAGTGGGGTTGAGGTATGTAATGTGAAATTCACAAAGAATCAATAAAAGAGATGTGCCTCTCTTTGATGTGGCATTTAAGAACAGGTTTGTCAAGGACTGCAAGGATTGACAGAAAAGAAAACAGAGGGATGAGGGTGGATAAAGGCTATAGACTCACAAGACACTAATGAGAGGGAGAGGGGGAACCAGTGAGGGCAGAGAAGAACAAGACCCACAGAGACCACTTCAGTTCCTTCCCTTTCCAGGGGGTGACTTCCAGAAAGAAAGGAGCACTCCGAAACCCAGAGGGTAGCAAGGCTTTATTAGAGTTGCTCTAAGCCTCCCCAGCTCCTGTTAGTGGCTCCAGAAATACAATTCTGCTGGCTGGCAGCTCCCTGCTGTGGGTAAGTGAGCACGTTTAGGTTGTCCTGACACTGCTAATTGGGAGGTGCTTTTTCTCCTGGAGCAAACAACTAAATCCGGCAGATAAGAACCACTTACACAAACTCCCATTCTCCGACCCCTACGCCACAATGCACTCAACAAGGGTTCACACACACACACACACACACACACACACACACACACACACACACAATCCCCCTCACTGGTTGTCAAGTCCATCCTTTTCAATAGTTCTTGAGATCACATTTTACACTGTTTAGTTTTTCTAAGCAGATCATCTTTGTTATTACTGACATTAGCCATTATCAGCTTAAAGGAAGAGCTCCCTTGATTCAAGAGCTTTAGGTAAATCTCTACCTTAGCTTTCTGGCAATTTCAGCTCTCAGTGGCCTAGAGAACTCAAGAGAGGGGAAAGCAATCTTGTTTCTAATTGATCTCACTCAACACAAACCTTTGGAAGATCCATCTCTGCCAGGTGAGTAGATGAGACCCCAGGCTATATTAGGTTTCCAAGGGCTGAACTGGACCAAGTCCTTACACCAATGAATATGAAGTGTGGATGTGAACTGTAAAGAGGGGACAGAGCCCTAACAATCAGACTCAGCCTGTACTCCCGCTTCACTGCACCATAGCAAGGCAGCAAGGCTGGAGCCATGTGACAGGTGAGTTCAAAAGGAAACTAAGCTCGAGGTGGCCTAGGAGGTGCCAATTGTTCTGTTTCTGAAATGACAGAAGACAACAGTTCCAAAAAATATGCAATGCCATTATTTGCATTTTGAATATGTCACTGAAAGGCCTGTTTGTTAATGGCTTGAGCATCAGGGTGGTATTATGAGAAGGTGGGTGGATAGTTAAATATATGGTAGGAGGTATTCATATCACTGGGTGCACACCTTTGAGAGGATAAAAGCACACCCTTTATTTGGGGCAATAGGCCATGTGGCTTTGCTCTCCCATGGGCTCCTGGAATGACATGGTTAGTGTCTAAGCAAAGTACCAAAGAAGGGATCTATTGGTTGTGGATTGGAATCAGTAAAACTGTGATTCCTCAAAATACCCACTCTGTGTGTGTGCACACATATGTGTCCATGTTCATGTGCATGTGTATATGTATATGTATGTGTGCATGTGTAGATGTCTGTCTAATTTTGTAGGGTTGGTTTAAGCTGGTTGACTTAAGTAGGCCTTCAGTTTATCTCCTCATAAGTTGGGTATTGAAGATATTTGGTTACAGAAACAGAAAGCTCGTGAGGACACACGTCTATTTAGGTCATTTGTCTGTCTCTTCAATTTCACTGGGATCTCCTTGATCTGAAACTGTTCATTCAGAAGCCCCTGGTAAGAGTATCTCATCACTATGGTCTTAAGTAGAAAAAGTGACTGTTACTGGAGTAGAGCAACAGAAATTGTTTTATGGTTGGGGGTCACCACAACATGAGGAGCTGCATTAAAAAGGCACAGCATTTGGAAAGTTGACAATCAATGCTCTAAGGGAAGAAGAAAAACCACATATGAAGGCCTATTTGCTATTATTACTTTCCGTGCCACACGAGAAAGTTTAAATAATAAATCTATGAGTGGATAGCTGCCTTGGAAGACAGAAATTTTCAAGAACTTAAATATCAGTCAGAGGTTTTCTAAAATGATTTCTAACTAAGAGTCAGGTAGTGCTGATATCCGTGTCAGCTCCTCCATAACGCATACTGTGTTGAGATGAAGATATCAAAACTTTTGTTTCAAAATACCCATGAAAGGATATAGGTACAGAGACAAAATTTAGAGCTAAGATGAAAGGATGGACTATCCAGAGACTGCCCCATCCGGGAATCCATCCCATCATCAGCCAC
>NC_034592.1:51834207-51836497 GCF_900095145.1 Mus pahari | reverse complement strand
GGGTATAGGGAACTTTCAGGATAGCATTTGAAATGTAAATAAAGAAAATAATAATTTAAAAAAAAAGAAAAGAAAAAAAACAACTTTTGTTTCACAAATAAGGAAACATTTCCTCAGCAAACATTTCTTTAGTTATTAGGTTGGTTTTTAGGATCGAATGCAACTATATTAAGGGATACCAGTAACAGCATAATGGTATTTCTGAGTATTTTTCTGAGGCTGAATCTGGAAGGGACTGACATTTGAATCAACAGAATGGGTAAAGAAAATCTGCATTCACCCAGTGTGGGAGGGTACCATCCAAATGGTAGATACCCATATAGAACCAAAACAGGAAAAGGAAATGTTTTTCTTTTCTTTCAGGAGCTGAGATATTCTTTTTCTTCTTCCCTTAAATACCTGGGTTTGTTGTTGTTGTTGTTGTTGTTGCTGCTGCTGCTGTTGTTGTTGTTGTTTTTGTTGTTGTTTTGTTTTGTTTTTAGATTCTACAGCTTCTGAACTTTGAGACTTGGTTCAGTGGACTACCATATTATCAAGTCCCAAGCCTTATAATGGTATAAGCTCTTATACCATTAGCTTCTCTAGTACATAAACCTTAGTTCATGGCTCTGAGCCCTGCTAATACCTTCCTTGGTTCTCCAAATTGAAGGTAGCTTGCTGAGGCTCTCTTCTGCATCCATTATTCCATGAGCCACTTCTTGTAATAAATCTTAGGCCAAGCTGTTTATTACCCATCTCCTACTTATCATCCACCTATCATGTATCCCATCATCTATCTATAATCTATAACTTCATCTATCAACACTTTTAGACCTTCCTCCCTCCTCCCCCCTCTCCTCCCTCCTTCTGTCTCCTACTGATTGTTCCTTTCTGAAGAACTTTGACTAAAATCACAACTTAACAGAAGTATCACATCTGGACAAAGAACTAGCAACCTGCTCACTGGATTTCCAAGCAAACATATTTCCACCAAACCACCTAATGCCCGAGTGGAAAGAATGGATAGTTCTCTGTAGGGACTTTTTCCCCCCCGTCCTATTCCACACAGAGTATTTAGTGCAGTTTTCAAAACAGTACAACTAGGAAGCATTCAGTTGGCCACGTGAATCCAAGCTACCCACTGGTAGAGTGACGACTCTAGGTTCACCAAGCCTTTCATTTCACTGCCCAACACATGATGAGAGCTCAATTCTCAGTTCCTTGGCAGGTTGCAGGAGCATGGGACTGAATGACAACCAACATTAAGAAAATATAGAGCTCAGTTCCAGCACAGTTCCCTGACCTGAAAGCGCTCACATTATCCTCAACATTCCCTTTGGTCCCCAGTATCTTAGCAAAGACCCCAGTTGGTAGAAAGTGCTGAGTAACACCAACCAGGAAGCAGAGAATGGTAAAGAAAATCATGGAGCATGACACATCAGGGCCCGGGGTGTAGTCAATAGATCTGAATCAAAGAATCCCTTGGCAGGCTCAGTGTTTTCCTACATGTATTTCTTATGATTTTGATTTTTAAGATACGAATGGATTTTTATAGCCCTCAGGTGAAGGTGTCTGAAGCTTTGCAGTACAAAACACGTGAGTGTGCATTTGAGCAGGAGGGTAACTGTGATTGATAAATAGTCTTCGCCTTTATATTTAGAAACAACTAAGAGATACTTTGAATGGTTCCAGCACAAAGAAATAATAAATATGAGGTGATGGACACAGCAGTATCTGACCTAATTACTGTGCACTGGCGCAGTGTATGCATGCATCGACACACTATCCCTAACAGTATATTATTAAATATCAATCAGAATGAGAAAAATAATAAAAATCACTTAAGAATGTTGAGTATAATGAGAGAGGTATAAACTGCATAGCAAAACAATGAAAACTGGAAAACATCCGAGCTCAAAAAGAATGAAACAGTTTCCTGCCATCTCTCTTCTGAACCCCAGCAGAGGCAGCTGAGTGCTCTAGAGGACTCTCCACATCACAGATCCTTGGGATCACGGTGAGTGGAACACAATCAACTCCAGAGAATCCAGCAGAGGCTTGTGCCAGCAGGAACAGGGACAAAGGAACACTGCCCGCCCAGAGGTGGGGTTCCGGTCTGGTCGCAGCCAACCTTGCCATCTCTCTTCTGAAACCCAGCTGAGGCAGCTGAGTGCTCGGGAGGACTCTCCACACCACAGGTCCTTGAGATCACGGGTTCTCTGGATCACACAGAGAGAGTCGGCCTACAGGGAGGGCTCTGACCCCAGGAGTCAGAAGGAGGATCAGAGCTCCAGACTTCTGGACACCTGCC
>NC_034592.1:51814161-51834196 GCF_900095145.1 Mus pahari | reverse complement strand
GGGACATTCGGGATAGCATTTTAAATGTAAATGAAGAAAATATCTCATAGAATAAGTTTTTAAAAAAAGAATGGAACAGTATCTTTCCCTGGAGAGTACAGGCAATGAGAATGGGCTCAGCTTCAAAAGGTTGTCAGGTGGCCACTTTCTGTTTCTTTCCCTTCCTCGGGGGTTGTCCTTAACTTTGTATGTGCATTCATTCCCACATATTTGGCAATGGGAAGAAGAGATAATTGGGAAGCAAATAATAAACTGAAAGTATATTATCCTGAAATACGTTTCGGGTCTCTAAAGGACTTACATGGGTTGTGATTAATCTTTAGGAGGGAGTCTTCTCTTAGAACCCATTTTTTCCCTTTGGACCATCTCTGGGGGCTAATGTTCTATATAGCACATATCATTGGAAACATTTGTCCATCAGTTTGCTCCAAATGTAAAGAGAGAGACCCACATAGCTCACCTGTCCTGAAAAGGATGGAGGGATCCCTGGCTCTGAGCATCTCCTCAAGGGTGGTCAGAATATGCCTAGTGAAGAGGGACCTGGCATACATTTGTGTCCACAAGTTCCAAAGGGAAGACAGAGTGAATCCCTATAACTTCAGAGAACTTCAGAGAACTCATCTCATGGCTCCCAAATCCGTGTGTTTGAAAATAAACATTAAAAAAAGCCTTCTTCCATTGAACTTGGGGAAGAAGGAAAATTCTTCACCCACACATTAAAAAAAAATATCCCCAAGCTACAATCAGTATTTTTAACACTTGTTAGTCAGGAGTCATCCAACCCAGTAAGTTTAGAACAGAGTACCAGCGCGGAGAGCTCAAAATACGTGAGTGGGAGTTTTGCCACTGGGACAAAACAGAATGGCAGCTGAGATGAAAGCAACAAAGCTCAGGTTTCCCTCCATGTGACCAAGGCCTCCTGCTCCTCAGCTCTGACAGCTTCTCTTTCTAAATTCCATCCGATAACAGCTTCTGAGGTGTAAAGAACGTCACACTTAATTCAAGCCAACACTGATTTTGGACATCATATCTAATGGGCTAATAGTTATGTGCACTTTTTAAATATAGATTAAAGCATATTCTAAAGATTTCTTCTACACTAGTACAAATCCCACTCACTTTCTCCAGAGGGGCTTCTTTTCTTTTCTTTTTTTTCTTTTTCTTTTCTTCTCTTTTTTTTTTTTTTTTTTTTTTTTGAGAGAGAGAGAGAGAGAGGAAAATATTTACAAGGTTTGAAACTGCACTTTTGGGTAGGATGATGGAATGGGTTCTCACTCAACTGGGAGCAACTCATTCTGAAGCATCTTAGTGGGTGTTTTGTCTGCATTTATACTTGTGCACCATATGCTTGCCTGGTACCTGTGGAGGTCAGAAGATAGTATCAGATCCCATGGGTCTGAAAGCCACCGTTTAGGTGCTGAGAATCGAACCTGGGTCCCTGGACGAGCAGCCAGTGCCCCTAACTTCATAACCATCTCTTCATTACTCGGAATATTTTTTTTTTTTTCTAAACAACAACAAAAAAAAGTCACTCTGTGACTCACTTCTGGCCAAGAATTCGGGTTTAGGAATGTACTCTGTGATAAAATTCTTGGTTTTGTTTGGTTGTTTTTTCTTGTACTTTTTGTTTTGTTCTTTGCTGAGAGACCTCTACCTCATCTCCCTGATGTTCCCTTAGCTTAAAGATTGATGACTACTACTCAGTTACAATTCTCTCTCTCTCTCTCTCTCTCTCTCTCTCTCTCTCTCTCTCTCTCTCTCTCTCTCTCTCTCTCTCTCTCTCTCCCTCCATCCCTCCCTCCCTCCCTCCCTTTCCCCCACCCCTTAAAGTACTATGCCAATTGGAAGCAGTGTTCTTTTCTTTCTTCCAATATCATCCATCTCCTAAGCCACTGATGTTGAACACTGAGGCTCTGAAGATTTCTCCCAACCACCTAAAAGCCAAGTCCCATAGCACACAGTGTTATTGATCCTCTCTCTCTCACCTAAATGCACGAGGTTGCTATGAGGACCCATCCATGAAAGTATACTTGCGAGGATATTTCTGAAATGATCAACTACCGTGAGACGGTGTTGAAACTATCGCCAGCAAGAGCCTGATAGCAATGTCCACAGAATTCCTCTGGCTTGTCTCCCCCCCCCCCCGGCACGGATGTAAGGCTCTGTCACACTGAGTTATCACTGTTGACTTAATTCCACCATTGCTGCACCTCCCCTATTTACTCAATCTCTGTGAAAGCGAGAGGCAAGCTGCAAATCTGAAGAGTCCCCAGCTGGGTTGAAAGCGCGAGTGTGGGTGCTGAACAAAGTATTATTAACACCGTGGGCAGAGGCAAAGGATCAGAGCGACACCTTCACCCTAGAAATAGCTCCCGGGCTCTCCTTTTCTGACTTCGCCCCTCTGGTAAATTTGTCCTGTGAACCCAAAGACACGGAAGCAAACCCTTTCTAACTGTTCCTGTCTCATCAGCTGCCTGAGCTTATCCACATTAATGTGGTCCGCGTAGGCTCCCAGAGGGGAAGCAAGACACCTAGGAGTAGATGAGAAGACAACACGGCCGAATAGCTAAACAGGACTTATTTTACAGCATGAGCAGGGATGACAAATCACAAAACTAGTAAGCTTCCAGAGTCACCAGCGAGAAAGAGACCAAAACCTCCCTAAAGGAAAAACAAGAACCCATAGAAACATCAGTGCAGACTTCTTGAGCCGTAGATTCCTTCCCCACATATGTTTGACGAATCTGCCACTGGACTAAATAGCTTGCAATTTGGGAGAAGCACAACAACACACTGTAGGCTACTACATAAACATTTCCCTTTCCTATCTTGCCTTTTATCTTGTTTAAATCCTGATGCCTTGGTTGTGAGTCTTTGATGGCTGAACCATCTCCCAAGCCCTTGCCTAAATCTTTTTTTAAAAACCTTGATGTTTAAGAAAATAAACCTTGACAGTGTATTTAAGCATGACTTTGCATATTGCTTTTCTTGCCAAGAAATTTGATAGCCTAATGGCTTGCATTCTATGGCATTCAGTGTCATACATAATTAATTATGAGTTAAATTTATTCTAATTGTAATTTGCTTCCTATGTAATTATTTTCATTTCTGTGTTAAAAAAAGAAACCCTAGTAACTCCATAGTCTTTAAAAAAAATAAAGATTTTTCAAAATGAAGACAAGAGATGAATTTAAATCTCATTCCCATATTTAATATGGCTGCTGTGGACACACATTGCCAGGTTACAGGTAGATTTCGAAGACAGCATGAAACCTTGGTAAAAGGGAGGTTGTTTGAACAATTTTGGCCATGTTTTCTAAGTGTCTTGTATTTCAAAGACTCTTTAGTAACTCCCACCTCCTCCCTTCCCCCTATTTCTTCTTCTCTTCACCTTTCTCTTTACTTTGTATGAGTCAAGATCTTGTTATATAGCACGCCTGGCCTCTACATTGCTTGGGTTATTAGCATGTGCCACCACAGCTGGCCACTGAAGCATCCTTTTTTTTTTTTTTTTCTTTTTGAAACAGATTCAACAGAAATGGTTTATTGCCTGTGTCACATTAGCAAACCTCATTGTCTTAGGGTTTTACTGCTGTGGACAGACACCATGACCAAGGCAACTGTTATAAGGACAACATTTAATTGGAGCTAGCTTACAGGTTCCGAGGCTCAGTCCATTATTATCAAGGCAGGAACATGACAGCATCCAGGCAGGCATGGTACAAGAGGAAGTGAGAGTTCTACATCTTCATCATAAGGCCACGAAGAGAAGACTGGATCCCAGGCAGCTAGGATGAAGGTATTAAAGCCCACTCCACAGTGACACACCTACTTCATCAAGGCTATACCTCCTAATAATGCCACTCCCTGGGGCAAGCATATACAAACCATCACACGCATCGAGAGGGAACAGATAAAACATTGCAACAAACCTGCTGCTTGTAAACAATTTTTATTGAAACCTTATCTAGATAAGAGAAAACTGTGTGGGAAACTAAGACCTGGGAATATCCTTAGAAAGGTCAAAATGACTCTCATCCTCTTGCTTCATCTTGGATAGTCTTTGGGTGGACACCTTCATAAGCTTGTCTGATGAAAGTGTTGTGCTTCATTTTGACATAAAAACCCATGATGTTCTTTAAACTCAGCCATCAACAAAACTGCACAACCCTCTTCAGTGGGGATGCACTGGCCCCGCTTCAACTGGTGGGAAACATGAGAAAGCAATGAGGCTAAAAACAGAAAGGGAGCCAAGAATCACAGTGTGTCTCCCAGGGTGAAGAAGTAATTTAATGCTGCTCTTTTACAACAGGCACAAGTAAATAGTTTTCATTCATGCTTTAATTAATCAGATTAATGTAAGCACTAGTTGCAGGGAATGAGTGTTTGTCTTTTCCATTCTTCTGCGTTATGATTTGCTTATTGGGAAGTCAGCTCCATTTCAGATAGCTTAGAGGAATAATTCTGCTTATTCAAGCATACTGACTGAGCTGGTTCCAGCAAGTAATATCTCTGCATCTCAGACTATGGCTCAGAGGTATATGCAGAGAAAATACCATTTCTATCAATTCAGGCAGGAACATTTGTCCCAATGAAATGAAGCAAAAGGCAATTTCTTTTTAGGCCCAGCTGAATACTCTTAGAGATTACATCCTTATGCCACATTAGTCTTCGTGGTAAGATACCCCTACTTTCCCACTTAACCCTTCTCTTTCTGATCCTACTCTTGACTACATCACTGCATATTGTTTTTTCTTAATTAAACAGTACATTTTGCCTTGATCCTGGCACAGACATAATAGACGATTGTTTTTTGATATCTGTAGCCTAGAAGAGTATGGAATTGGGACAGTAAAACCTTGCTCCAAGTAGTTACTAGTTCTGTGACTCTTGAAGCTTTGATTAATATTCTTCATGTCAGGTGACATTTCAGGGACATGTGATAATTCTCAGTCATGACAGGCAAGTGAAGGATGTAGTAGAGTGCCTGGAGCAGACAGAGTGATTACGTGTGACATAGGGTGTCTATAAATGATACCCTAGACTATGAAAATCTTTCAATTCCTACTTGATATCTTTTTGGCCAGAGCAAGAAATGCATGTTTAGAAATAAATGAGGTTCAGAATCAATTCATTTTAGATATTTCTCCATATGCACTTTAAAAGGCCCTTCTGAAATATTAAGATTCATGCTTTTGTCTCTTAAAGAACTAGTTAATGTTTGAATTCCTCCAAAGTATGAGCAAATAAAAATTTACTGTATTCTCAGTATTTGTAGCACATAATATCATCTATGTCTTGGTCTTTCCCATACTTTCATAGGATCTCTTTCCACAAAAATTCATTAAATATATATGTCTATATATTTCCACAATTCAGTCATTCTGTTTTCTCCTCAGCCTTTGTTTCCTAAAGAATAGATCATGTTGATGGTTTCTAGGAATTTAGTCTTTTAGTTTATGGGGAAACAATGAATTAACTTTAAACTTCTAAATATCTATGGAGAAAGGAATCTTTTTCATGAAAAGAGGTTTTGGGTGCCACACATTCGAAACACATGGAGGTAACCTACACACATACACACACACACACACACACACACACATACACACACACACACACACACCAAAATAAAAGACAATCTTTGGAGTAGATATGCAGTAGATAGATTTTCTATCCACCTGCCTCAGTTTATGTTGTGAGATTCTAATTCTGGACATGCAATCTTTGAAAACAGAACTCTTATTGACACTCTTATTAAAGAGAACCCAGAGGGCTGACACACCATTTCTGCCATGCAAAGTTAGACAGGAAGATGGCCATCTGTGAACCAGAAAAAGGACCCTCACTAGATCGATTCCTCCACTCCTTGATCTTGGACTTCTAGTGTTCAGGTGTCAGAAACAAGTTCTAATTATGTACACAATAATGCTGGTATTGTTGCAATGCACTCCATTTAAGGATTCCAGAAAATTTTGGAATTCTTTTCAACAAAGGTTGCTGAGTATCCAAGACACCTACTTGTTGGACTCCATTTTGGGCCTGGTTTGGGCCTTGAGGACAAAGACCTGGCTTGCGTTTCTGCGGCCTTGTGAGAGAGATTAAGCCTGGCTCAAGTTTTGAGACCTGTCTCAGGCACTTCCATATCAGGGTGACTCAGCAAGACCTGTTTAGCCCTGCCTCTGTCCTGCTGTTGCTGATGTAGAGCTTTGCCATTGGCCCTATTAGTCACTCCATACCCTCTGTCACCCTTCCCAGCCACCTATGTCATCTTACCCCACCAAAAATCCCCTTCCCTATGTTCCAAACTTATATAAGTGAGAGGCTGATGCCATAAAGTTGAGGTCCTGCTTCAACAAGACTCCTGGCTCGGTGTGTTTCTTTTGGATCGTTAACACTCGCCATCCCTCTCAGCCCCCTGAGAGCCCCCAGTGGAACCGGAACCTCTCTCCTTTTGCCTGGATCTGCTGGCAAGGAGCCCACACCTACTTAAAAGAACAGAATCAGGACAGATTTTTGACACCATGGTAGAAAACGGATGGAAGACAAAGCACAGACCTAGATGGCAGAACTGAAGTTGTACAAGTGAGAGGAAGTCACAAACAACTTCTGTCCTTTGTTTCTAGACAGAACAACAAACTCACAAACAAACTCACAAGAGACAAAAAAAAAAAAATCAACAACCAAAACCTATTAGATTTTGTAAGAATGGAAACCCTTTGTCTTTCAAATGCAATCACAAAGAAAACAAAAAAATCTGACACCTCAAAGGGTCCTTCATAAGTCAAAGAACTGATCGGAGATTTGTGTATAGACTATATAAAATTTATACATATCTATAGTTTAAAATAACCTAATCACATAAAATGGATAAAATATTTCAATAGGTATTTCTCCAAAGAAAATATAAAATGGCCATTAAATGAAAGAAAAAAGAGTACAATATCAATCACAGGTTGGGCCGGGGGGGGGGGGATGTTGAATAAGGTGGCCCATATTCAAGGGCCTTTAAATACTTGGGTCCTAGTTGGTGATGCTGTTTGGGGAAGCTTAGGTTGTGTGACCTTGCCAGAGGAAGTGTTGCTGAGACTACATTTGAGGCTATAAAACTTCCTGCCATTCCCAGTTTGACCTCTCTGCTTCGTGTTGATGGTTCCAGATGTGAGCTTCAGTTCCCAAATTCCAGCTGTAATCACCATGCCTCTCTGCTGCCACAAGTCTCCATCACTGAGGGAAGCCATGGCAGGATTTCAGGGATGTTCCTGGAATCAGGAGCTGAAGCAGAAGTGAAGGAGTGCTGCATACAGGATTGCTCTTCATGGCTTGCTCAGCTTGCTTTCTTAGGGCACTCAAGACCACTAGCCCAGAGATGGCAACACCTATAATAGGCTGGGCTTTCCCACATCAATAACTAATTAAGAAAATGCCCTACAGGTTTGCCTACAGCCCAGTCTTATGGAAGCATTTTCTTAATTGAGGTTTTCTCCTATCATATAATTCTACCTTGTGTCAAATTGACATAAAACTAGCCAGCACAGTCATTAAAATGAACAGAGTCACTGAAACCATTAGGGAGTAAAATTACATAAAAAGATGTGTCAAGAGTACAAAATAACACAGAAACAACATGCCATATAAAGGGGAAAATATGACCTTGTGCTTGGTAATTGTAGCACATTGGTAACCTGAGGGAAATTGGTTTCTGGAGTCTAGAAGAGATGGAATTAAATTGCAACCTTCAAGGATAGAGCAAGAGATGTATCAATGATTCCCTTTGCTTTGCTTTCCCTGACAATGTTCCTAAACATGCACACAGGCAAAGGACAGCCTGCCTGACTGGTTCAACATATTGACATTGTGGTATGACCTTGTTATGCATCCAAAGGTTCCAGATACATTCAAAAATTATGCAAGACAATGAAAAAACTTCTCATAGTGTACTTTTAAAAGTTGATTCTTGTATTGGGCCACATGTTTAACTGTTTGGGAGTAAATGCAACCCTTGTGCTGCAGGTTGAACATGCCTGCGAATCTGAATGTTTAATCTTTTTTCCATCTTACCTAATCGTAATAATATTAACCTCTTCTACAATGTGGTCCCAAGTTACAGGATTGAAAGACTTCTCTTACAGTGTTAGTTCCAAGTTCCTATTCACTGTCCTCAAATGGGATGATCTTAAAATATCTAAAATGAGCCCATGTTTAAAATATTTTTTAATCCTAAACATTTTTTATTGGATATTGTCTTTATTTACTTTTCAAATTTTTTCTTTTTTCTAAGTTTCCCCTCCAGAAACTCCCTATCCCATCCCCCTTCCCCTGCCTTTATGAGGGTGCTCACCCACCCACCCAAACACTCCCATCTTCCTGCCCTGGCTTTCCCCTACACTGGATACATTCTCCTCAGGCCCAAGGGCCTCTCTTCCCATAGATGTCCAACAAGGCCATCCTCTGCCACATATGTTGCCAGAGCCATGGGTGTCTCCGTGAGTACTTTTTGGTTGGTAGTCCAGTCCCTGGAAGCTCCTGGAGCAGGGGGCTTGTCTGGCAGATTAACATTGTTGCTGTCTCCATGGGCCTTCAACCCCCCTCAGCTCCTTCAGTCCATTTTCCAACTCCTCCATGGGGACCCCACACTCAGTCTAATGGTTGGCTGCTAGCATCCACCTCTGTATTTGTCAGGCTCCAGCAGAGCCTCTTAGGAGACAGCCACATCCCTTCAGCAAGCATTTCTTGCCATCCACAATAGCATCTGTGTTTGGTGACTGTATATGGGATGGATCCTGAGGTGGGGCAGTCCCTGGATGGCCTTTCCTTCAGTATCTGCTCCACACTTTGTCTCCATATTTCCTCCTGTATTTTGTCCCCCCTTCTAAGAAGGACTGAAGCATCCATACTTTGGTCTTCCTTCTTCTTGAGCTTCATGTGGTCTGTGAATTGTATCTGGGTATTCCCAGCTTTTGGGCTAATACTTATCAGTGAGTGTATATTATGTGTGTTTTTTTGTGACTGAGTTAACTCACTCAGGATAATATTTTCAAGTTCCATCCATTTGCCTACGAATTTGATGAAGTCATTGTTTTTTAATAACTGAGTAGAACTCCATTGTGTAAATGTACCACATTTTCTGGCTCCATTCCTCTGTTGAAGAACATCTTGAGTTCTTTCCAGCGCCTGTCTATTATAAATAAGGCTGCAATGAACACAGTGCAACATGTGTCCTTATTACATGTTGGATCATCTTCTGGGTATATATGCCTAGGAGTGGTATAGCTAGATCCTCAGACAGTACTATGTCCAATATTCTGAGGAACCACCAGACTGATTTCCAGAATGGTTGTACCAGCTTATAATCCTACCAACAATGGAGGACTGTTTCTCTTTCTCCACATCCTCACCAGCATCTGTTGTCACCTGAGTTTTTGATCTTGACCATTCTGACTGGTGGGACATGGAATCTCAGGGTTGTTTTGATTTGCATTTCCCTGATGACTAAGGATGTTGAACATTTCTTTAGGTGCTTCTCATCCACTCAAGTTTCCTCAGTTGAGAATTCTGTTTAGCTCTGTTCACCACTTTAATAGGGTTATTTGGTTCTCTGGAGTCTAACTTCTTGAGTTCTTTGCATATATTGGATATTAGCCCTCTGTCGGACATAGGATTGGTAAAGATCTGTTCCCAATCTGTTGGTTACCATTTTGTCCTATTGACAGTGTTCTTTACCTTACAGAAAATTTGCAATTTTATGAGGTCCCATTTGTCAATTCTTGATCTTAAAGCACAAGTCATTGGTGTTCTGTTTAGGAACTTTTCTAATGTGCCCATGCGTTTAAGGCTTTCTTCCACCTTCTCTTCTATTTGATTCAGTGTATCTGGTTTTATGTGGAGGTCCTTGATCCACTTGGGCTTGAGCTTTGCACAGGAAGATAAGAACTGATCAATTTGAATTCTTCTACATATTGACCACCAGTTGAACCAGCACCATTTGTTGAAAATGCTGTCTTTTATTCACTGAATGGCTTTAGCTCCTTTGTCAAAGATCAAGTGACCATAAGTGCGTGGGTTCATTTCTGGGTATACAATTCAATTCCATTGATCTACCTTCCTGTCACTGCACCAATACCATGCAGATTTTATCACTACTGTTCTGTAATACAGCTTGAGGTCAGGGATGGTGATTGTTCCAGAAGTTCTTTTAATGTTGAGAATAGTTTTTGCTATCCTGGGGTTTTGTTACTCCAAATGAATTTGATAATTGCTTTTTCTAGGTAAATAGGTAGAAGTCCTTAAAGAGGAAGCACAAAAATCCTTTAAAGAATTACAGGAAAACACAAGTACACAGGTAAAGGAATTGAACAAAACCATCCAAAATCTAAAACTTGAAGTAGAAACAACAAAGAAATCACAAAGGGAAACAAACTTAGGAAAGAGATCAGGAGTCATAGATGCAAGCATCACCAACAGAATAAAAGAGATAGAAGAGAGAATCTCAGGTGCAGAAGATACCATAGAAAACATTGACAGAATAGTCAAAGAAAATGCAAAATGCTAAAAGCTCCTAACCCAAAACATACAGGAAATCCAGGACACAATGAGCAGATCAGACTAAAGGATTATACGTAAAGGAGATTCCCAACTTAAAGGGCCAGTTAGTATCTTCAACAAAATTATAGAAGAAAACTTCCTGAACCTAAAGAAGGAGATGCCCATGAACATACAAGAAGCCTACAGAACTCCAAATAGATTGGACCAGAAAAGAAATTTCTCCTGTCACATAATAGTCAAAACTCTAAATGCACAAAACAAAGGAAGAATATTAAAAGCAGTAAGGGAAAAAGATCAAGTAACATATAAAGGTAGACCTATCAGAATTACACCAGACTTCTCATCAGAGACTATGAAAGCTAGAAGATCCTGGAAAGGTATCATACAGACCCTAAGAGAACACAAATGCCAGCCCAGACTACTATACCCAGCAAAACTCTCAATTACCATAAATGGAGAAACCAAGATATTCCATGACAAAACCAAATTTACACAATATCTTTCCACAAATCCGGCCCTACCAAGGATAATAGATGTAAACCACCAATACAAGGAGGGAAACCAGAGCCTAGAAAAGAGCAAGAACCCAAAAGAAGATAGCCACACAAACATAAAAATAACATCAAAATTGACAGGAAGCAACAATCACTTTTCCTTAATATCTACTAACGTCAATGAACTCAATTCCCCAATAAAAAGACACAGACTAACAGATGGGATATGTAAACAGGAATTAGCATTTTGCTGCATATAGGAAACACACCTCAGTGACAAAGACAGACACTACCTCAAAGTAAAGGACTAAAAAACAAATTTCCAAGCAAATGGTCCCAAGAAACAAGCTAGATTGGCTATTCTAATATCAAATAAAATCAACTTTCAAGTGAAAGTTATCAAAAAGGGTAAGGAAGTACACTTCATACTCATCAAAGGAAAAATCTACCAAGAAGAATTCTCAATTTTGAACATCAATGTTCCAAGTGCAAGGCTACCCATATTTCTAAAAGAAACTTTACTAAAGGTCAAAGCAAACATTTTCCCTCACACAATAATAATGGGAAGCTTCAATACCCCACTGTCATCAACGGACAGGTCATGGAAACACAAACGAAACAGCAACACAGTGAAACTAACAGAAGTTACAGACCAAATGAACTTAACAGATACTTATAGAACATTGCATCCTAAAACAAAACAATACACCTTCTTCTCAGCACTTCATGGTACTTTTTTCAAAGTTGACCATATAATCAGTCCAAAACATACCTCCACAGATAGAAGATGATTGAAATAATTCCATGCATTCTATCAGATCACCACGGACTAAGGCTGGTCTTCAATAGCAACAGAGACAACAGAAAGCCCACATACACACAGAAGCTGAACAATGATAACTTAGTCAAGGAAGAAATAAAGAGAGAAATTAAATACTTTTAATTTAATTAAGTTAATTAATGTTTATATTTTATAAAAGAAGTCAAGACGTGCTTAAAGGTTTTGAAGGAAACATAAGAGCCTTGGAAAGATTTTCAGCTTTTTATTATTTTTGCATGTATATGATGTGTGTGTATCCATTCCTGGCACCGTGTGTGTAGAGATCAGAGAGATCATTTTTGTAGAATTGGTTTTTCCTTCTGTGTTTATATGGTTTTGGGGGTTCTGAGTCTATCGGACTTCATAGCAATGCTTTACATGTTGAGTCATCTCACCAATCTTTGGGAGTGTGTTTGAACCTTTTCCTTTCAATGGCTGCATTGACATTAAAAAAAAAAAAGCATTAATTTTTGTTCTTGATAGCACTTGGAGATTCATGTGAGGCAGATCATTTAGACAGTCCAGGGAGTTATGTCTACATTCAATCAACAATTGCACACAGATTTTCCCTGTGACTTGAGAACTTCAAGGAAAGAAGTGTGCTTTAAATATTACCCACTTCTTGTTTACAGAAACCATTAAAAGAGAGCAAAAGGAGGACAGGGTTATTGAACCCATTCCCTCCAAGTCTAGCTTTGGAGATGGGTAGATATTTTGTTTCAGAAAATGACCAAGGATGAGGAATTCATTGAAGCTTTGTTTTAATTTCAGGCCATTCTATATGCAGTGAAGACAGATACAGACAAAAAAGGAGATATAGTTTCACAACAGTTTGGACGTCAAAATATTTCACTTGACCTCTGGCTTTGGATGTAAAATGTATTATTCAATTTAAAATGATTCAGGCTTAAGATAATTGCATCTGAAAAATATATAGTTATGGATAGTTAGAATAAATCTCAACAAAAACTTCTTAGAGATCATCCCATAGTCATTCACTATTGATGCATAGTGAACTCACCATAGTTAATGAGCCATACTTGTGGGGAATACTTCACATGAAAGAATAAGTGGGAAAACATCATGAAAACTACAAATTCTAGCAAGATGGCTAAAAGTGCTTGCTCCCAAGCCCGATGATTGAATTTTATCCCTAAAGTCCACTTGGTGGGAACAACAAAAAAAAAGGAACAGATTCCACAAATTGTCCTCTGACTTCCACTTGTATAAAATAGTATGTACAACACCCCCACATACAATAAATAATGTACAAAAAAATTAAAACACAGGTTCCATATGTTTTTATTAAAATTGCAAATTCAAGTATTAGAAGTCACAGGGAGACACAGATTGAGGTACCATGCTTACTGATATGGTCTGAACTTGAGAGGTGTTTGTAATTCCCTGATGCTTAACTTCCACAGATATTTTCACTATGGGCATAATTCCTCAAAGAAGCTATTTCTAGAAAGTGTTTTTTTTCTGAAAACTTCAGATGTCACCACAAGACTCCCTGCCTCCACTACTGTCCCCTTCTGGGATTGTCTAGTGGCATTTGACAACCTGGGCGTGCTGTGTTTATCCCCTTACCTTCTAACATCCATCCCATTGTATTTTTTGAAAGAAATTTTGCCAAGTTCTCAGTTCCTATAGCGTGAGTGATGCCCACACTGCATTCAGTTTCAGACAACTAATGTATAGCTTACACTTGGTCAGAACCTATTTTCCTTTGTCACCAAGACTGGCTCAAGACTGTACATTAATCCCAATCCAAGCCAAAAGATTGGAAAAGCAGATTATTGGCACAACTCAATGGAGATATGCTTTTCTTTCATCTGTCCTAGGACTATAAAGAGTTGAACATGGATCTCCTGGAGGCCACTTGGAATCAGAGTGGAGAGCATGTCTAGAAGTACTATCAATAGTAAGTAAAGAAGGGAAAGAGAACAGAGAGTAGAGCCCTGGCTTGCCAACATCTGGAGCCAAAGATCTAGATACCAATTAGTTCTACATCATTCTTCCTGAGATGGGTGCTTCCTGGCAATCAGAAAAAGACTGGGCAGTCTTTTTGTTAGGCAGGTACCGTTCCATGTAAAAATTCTTAAATAGTAAGTTGAGGATGGATGGACAGATGAATTTTTTTTTCCAAATGATGTTGGTGATTAATGTAATTAAGCAGACTTTGAGGAAACCACATAAAAGGAGAAGCACACGCACACGCGCGCGCGCGCGCGCGCGCGCGCGCACACACACACACACACACACACACACACACAGACACCTGCGCACACACACGGGGGGGGAAGCCTTTTATTCACCAAGTGCTCAGGGAAAATAGTAGCAGACAAGTGATAACATTTAGAAAGCACTTTTATTCTTAGCACTTGAGATTCCTTTTAATTACAATAAAGTGCACTAATCATGTCTCGTTTTGTTTTTGTTTTCCATTCACATGGGGTTTTGCTTCTGATAATGCATAGGACACATCACACCAGATGACCTGGGCTTTTAGGAAAATGTCTTCCATCCTATTTGTAATTGTTTTGCATATTTACAAAGGCATGAAAGCATCCTGCAGGTATAATGTGGAATCTAATTGCAATGCCCTTTATGTGTTAAAGGGACACTGTAGAAATCTGTGCTTTGCATCCCGTGTTTAGGATTTAATAGCAACTGGAGGATTGAACCTGGACTCTATAAGTCCGAGTAGCATACCCACGTGGTTGGGCCACAGGATACCCAGGTGTTGGGCAGGTCATTATTTATGAGTGTGTCTGTGAGAATGTTTCTGGATTACACGAACATTTGAACTGGGAGAGTAAGGCAGGCTGCCCTTTCCTATGTGAATGGGCATCCTTCTGTTCACTAAGGATGGAGAAACTGAGTGAGGAAGATTTTTTTTATCTCTGCCTGTATATCTCATCCCTAAATAAAAGAATTGCTATCTTTTCCTGCTCCTGGACTGGAATTAATGGTCTTCCTGTGTCTCCATGTTATTGAATGCTGTCTCCTCGGAGCCCCAGCCTCCAGAATTGTTCAAGCCAGTTTCTCATAGTAAGTATATCATATGCACTTCCATCTGTCTATTGTTTTTACCTCCTGATCTATTTTCTTCTATGTCTGTCTATCTATCTCTATATCTATCAGACTCCTTTCCTGTCTGTCTGTCCACACTGTAGGTTCTGTTTCTCTGGATATACTAGACTAGTACAAACTCTCTCTGTGCTCCCACACAGAGACGTTGATTTCAAATATGCATTGGAAATCTCTTCTAGCAAACCACTCTATCAATACTTTCTAAAAGTAACTGAAGAAGTTGGGGTATATTGAAAGTTTTTTTTTAATAAGAGAAAAAGATTTGATATTTAAAATAGTCATATGGGTATATGCAACAAGGTGCTATCCAATATGTATTCTCACATAAGAAGATTGATTGCCCAGTTCCTATGGTTAACCAGTTGTCAATCTGCATTCAGGAAACCTGGGTGGGTGAGAAGATTCTGTTCCCTTCTGTGAAATGGCCATAGGATCCAGGTTTGGCCATCTAAAGCCAGCCTCACCTTATCTCAGTGTCTGGGCCTGTCCAGGTTGGAGTGTTTCCTGAGATTTAAGTTGGCACGTAGAGTAAGGTGCATGCCTTCTCATTTTTCAATATTCCTGACGTCAGCCATGATTTTAGAGTAGTCCATGGACAGAATACCTATCTAGATAAGGAAGCACAAGGGTCAGACATAAAGAGAAATGGGTATTTATTTTTGTAACAGGGTTGGGAACTCATTTCGTAGACAAGTAGATCAGGCTGGCCTTGAACTTATAAATAAAGATCCACTTGTGCCTTCCATGACTTGGGAGTAAAGGCACATGCCACCATGAACTCTTGATGAGGACTAGGACACTGATGTACATCTGGTTCCTGCCCTTTTCATTTCCACGAGGCCTTTATAACCTCTTTGTCTTTATTCCACTGGAATCCGGGTCCAGCCAGTTACAGCACACAAAGTCACCCAATACATCTGATACTATAATAGATATTTGAATTCTCTTTAAACTGTTTTTTTTTTTTTTCAAAGTGCACATTATTATGATTTACAGACACTGTTCTGTTCAGTGTCTCTGACTTTAGGACATTTACATTTTCTAAGTCTGCTATCCATTTTTTTTTTTCAGGCTGTTTCTGTAGCGCACGAATAGGAGCAATCCCAATCTGGGGCCCCCAAACACCTGTGCATACAGTCACCTTCCCACACACAGCATGCTGAAAGGCTGGCTGGCTGTGTTGACAACCCCCTTCCATGTGCTACCAGACCCATCCCTGCGACCAGAGAGCCTTCCACTCTTATTCACAGACCTCGCCTTACACAATGACTGCAGCATCTTATTCAATATTTTTATTTTGAGTAAATAAACACCTCAAAATTATTTTCAGAGCATCAGCATCACTGCCTGAAATGACTCCCTGACATCCCAGAAGAGTTTTCTTGACTTGATGCATCCCTTCCCAGTGATTTGACATATGATCACGTTTGCACACACAATGAACTGAAAGTACCTTTTTTTGATTTCTCCCAATAATCAAACCTCAGAAATGAATGTCAATATTTCCCATTTTTCCATACCTAAGGTATAGAGCTCTCAGACCACCCCTTTTACTGATGTTTCTAAACATACACAGATAATGAGAAGTGAAAATTTTCCTTTAATCTTGACTGCTATGTTTAGTCTCAATCTTACAAATAAGTAAGTAAGTAAATAAATAAATAAATAAATAAGGGGCTGGACAGAGTAAATTAGTGAACTCTACATGAAGGCTGGAAACTGACACTCTTAAAACAGTAAGACTAAATCAACAACCAATGTTTATCCAAGTGCTTACAATTGTCCAGCCAAGATGGAGCACCTGCCTTGGTACTAACTAGCATTTAACTACTGGGTCTTAATTCCAGGAATTATTCTAGAATCAAAAGTCTGTGTTTGCATGATCTGTGCTTCTGTTTGGCTCCCTCCTGAGCCTCCCTTAGTCCTTGCCCGCCCATCCAATCCATCAGACTGCCTGGGGCAGGAGCCAACCACAGGGCTGACTCCATTTATTCTCTGCATGACAGCCCTGTCTCATCCCGCCCACCCCACCTGAGGCTGAACAACTGAGGCCAGGTGTGCAGAGGCACAGACCAACAAGGACCAAAGCCAGGTCACCTGTCTTCCTGGGTGGTAGAGGAAAAGATTTTTCTAGAAGGCTGACCATTGCCAATTTGTCCTGAATTCTGTTCGTAGCTAAGGAAATGCTTTAAGAAAAGGTAAAGGTACTGCTGTTTTGTTTGTTTGTTTGTTTTTCTTTTTTCTTTTTTCCAAATAGATTTAAAAAGTTGTTCTTTGAGAATTTCATACGTGAGTATTGTGTTTACACCATTTCCTTCCACTGCCTCCTCCCTCCAGCTGCTCCAGTGCCAGTATCCTGAATCCCACCTGTTCTCTCAAGTTCCTGGTCTCTTTTTCTTGATTATTACTAAATATAGGAATGTACATGTGGGACAGTGGACCATGCCAGGAGATTTGGTAAGGCTGAGTGGGTTCAGAGTCCCTGGCACTCAGGGACCCTGAAAGAGTAGGTAGCTCCCTGCTCCCTGCCAGATTCCTGGCCTGGAACATGTGCTAGCCACACTTCTCATATAAGGAAACTTGACCTGTGGTCACGAAACCCCAGAACAGAGTTCTCCGTGCTCATGAGTTACCTAGAGGTCCTGAGGGTTTAGCCAATGAGCTTCCCTTCTCAGACATTTCTCCCTGTAAAGGGTATTTAATCTCTGGCCCACCCTGAGAAGTTGATATGCATCCACTTTCCACGATAAACAGTCAAATGGTATGGATAAATATGGACTGTCTGTTCCATTGAAACACCACAGGGAGCATGGAGAAGGCCTTTGCCTACAGAGCTGCAGCCTAATACTCCCGTAGAAGGCCCATCACACTTCTGGACAGTCTCCACTACCTTTGTTAAGGTGGAGTTTCCCATTTTCCCAGTCCCAGGTTTGTAATCACCCTCAGCCTGTGGGTCCATAACAGTCCCAGCCTGGTCTATGGACCCCTGAACCTTCATTCCCAACGCCTCTGTGTTGTACCCCAGTGCCCAGGAGTAAGGAAAACCCAACTTTGGCCTCCCCCCATGTTAGACTTCATTCTTCCAGGTGTCTCGGTGCTTCCCCAAAGCCCAGCACTCTCAGTGGTGGTGGCAGTGGTGCTGGGTCAACACAGTCAGGCAGTCCCTGAGTTTCATCTGCCCAAGGGACTATTCCACACCCCAGCAGTGAGACAGATCATGGACCAACATGTACACACACACACACAATACACATACAATATACACATACAATACACACACACACACACACACACACACACACACACAACTTGCTGGTTTTGTTTAGTGCTACCCTTACAAAAATATTAAGGCTGACCACTTAGTACTGAATACCTACTTAGGTGGTTACACTGATTCTCCATCTGAGAACAGTCATTAATTATATACAGTGCTTCATATAGGATTGGGCCTTGTGAAATGAGATTGTCTACACTGGCATGTCAACTGGTGTTGTCATTGTTCAGATCTTGTTTAGGCAACTCTATCGTTAAGGTTTCATTGTTACAGCTTTCATGTAGCATGTAGAAGGCACAGTCTTGCAGCAGATGCGCCTTGGTCTTCTGGATCTTGCAAGTTTTCTGCTTTGTCTTCCTTCCTGGATGGTCTCTGAGCCTGGAGTGTAGAGACTGTGTTGTAGGTATATCAATTGGGTTGGCTATTCTGGGGGGGAACTATTCTCTATGTTTTGACCAGATATGGATTGCTTTAATGTTCTCTGCTGCAAGATGGAGCTTCTTAGACGAAAAAAATGAGATCTACACTTAATTTGTGGGCAGAAGGATACATATGCAGAATGAAGTTAAAAATTATACTTTTAAGGATAATTGCCAGTAGTGGATTTTTCCTTTAGGTTCCCTGGCTTTTGCAGCAACATATAGTCAGCTAGGTTTACAGCACAAATTCCCTCCTATCAACTAGGACTTAAATCCAATTAGATGGCTGTTGGTTATCCCAAAGATATAAGTACCCCTAGTGCAGCTCTGGGGATACCTTGCATTTATAGTCATTGTTGTAGTTCATAGGCTTCACTGCTGGGTAGAACTCTTGCTTTTGTATCTTGGAAGTTTGCATAGCATCCTCCAGTACCATGACATACTAGTCCTCAGGGAGACAGCAGAGAATCTTCCCCATCTATACATCTGAAAGAGAATTAATGTCTAGAATATGCAAAAAACTCAAAAAGGAAGAGTTAAGAAATCCACAAGATACAAATGACCTAATTAAAAATAGGCTATGAACCACAGCTATACAAACTGCATGTAAGTCGCACTTGATCAGCATGTCTAAGATAAGAAAACAACTGACAATGGATGTTGTTAGGATGTGTGAAAAGGGAAGTCCTAGTCACTGTTGGTGAAGTAGCCAAATGAAAGAATCTGGAAATCAGTATATTTCATATAAGCCATTAATACTACTCCTTGGTGAATGACTAGAGGTGTTGACATCTTACTCCTCAAATACTTGCTTAGTCAGGTTCATTGCTGCCCTATTCACAATAACTAGGAAATGGAAACAACCTATTGTCCTTCAAGTGATGAATATGTAATCAAAATGTGCTACATATACAATGGAGCTCTACTCAGCTGTAAGGAAATAAAATCATGACATTTTCAGGTGAATGAATGGATCAAGTGAATGAGGTAACCTCGGTCCAGAAAGATAAACACCACATGTTCCTTTTCATCTATAGTTGCTAGCTCCAAATTCTCAGTGTGTGTGTGTATGAATATAAATACATACATATATTAATAGAAATTTATATATATATGTATATGTATATGTACATATACATATAACATAGAGTAACACAGAAACTAGAATAGTGAAAAGAAGTAAGAGAGGCTCTAGAGGGGAGAATTTATATAGGTACTATAAAAGGAGAAATAGAGAAGGGGAGGTTTATTTGGGAGGAGAGAGGACAAATATAGGAAAGAGTACAGATAATGACATTAATGATGTTTGAAAAGGTCATAGAATATATTGTTCACCTAAAATTACATTACATATGTACACACACACACACACACACACACACACACA
>NC_034592.1:51728073-51813585 GCF_900095145.1 Mus pahari | reverse complement strand
ATTAGGGCATCTTTTGCTACATATGCAGCTAGAGACACGAGCTCAGGGGGTACTGGCTAGTTCCTNTTGTTGTTCCACCTACAGGGTTGCAGCCCCCTTCAGCTCCAAAAAAAAAAAACTTTTGTTGTTACTAGATACCATGTATTAAAAAGAAATATGCTACTGCATTGTAAATTAGTTTTAAACTGTTTGATATCAAGGGAGAAAGAAGAATTGTTTGGACCTATCCAAGCGGATAAGATCTGTGGTAAATTGGTAGTTATTTTCCAGAGAGCCAGATTTTATATGTGTACGATTACCTCTAAGTTCTCTCTGTCCTCGTCCCTTAAAACACATTTACTACTTCACCACAGGTTCTTTTTCCCTCAGAAGCTCTGTGACTGCTGGGTCAAATTGTGAAAACCATTGTTGGTAAACTCTATTCTTTTATTTCAAATGTAATTGTCTCTGTTCACAGCCATTAAGGCCTCCTTGAATTAGAACTCTGCTGACAGTAGTTCCGAAGTTCATCTTACACCCTCCCAACCCCCTTCCCTTCTTAACTAGGGCTTGGTTACAGTGAACATTCCTGCTTTTGGAAGGAAAGAAACAACCCTCTCCTGGGTAATTGTCATTGACTTCATTGCATCACTATCCTCATTTCCAAAATTCTTTACCATGTACTGCATTCACGAGTGATCACTCGGAAAGCATGGTGATTACAATGGTCACTAGGAGTCTTAAACTTTCATACATTTACAAACCATCAAAATGGTTTAACATGTTTAATAATCATGTGTACACACAATAAATGATGGAAGGGAAGGATGTTCTTAATAGAATGTCAAATGTAGCATAAGCTATGGGTTTTCCAATTCATTAGCTTTTATTGTCTATTTTATTACACAAACTAAACTCAAGAAGAAGGAAGTCTAGTGCATTTATCACCACATATAATTGCTGCTAAGATTTTTATCAAAGTTGTTTCATCAGTTTTTTTATTTCTGTCATTTTAGAACAAATTTCCAATTTTATAATGTTATTTTGCTGTGTCAGTAGGAATGCACATTTCAAACATGCAGTTATTTTTTCATAAAACCCAATTTTATAATTACTCAGAGTAAAATAAGATATCTTACATTTACTTAAAAATGTGTCTGTGATGGTTTATATATGCTTGGCCCAGGGAGTGGCACTGTTGGGAGGTGTGGTCTTGTTGGAGTAGGTGTGACCTTATGGGTATGAGCTTTAATATCCTTGTCCTAGCTACCTGGGAGCCAGTATTCTGATAGCAGCCTTCAGATGAAGATGTAGAACTCTCAGCTCCTCCTGCACCATGCCTGCCTGGATGCTGCCATGTTTCTACCTTGATGATAATGGACTTAACCTCTGAACCTGTAACCTAGCCCCAATTAATGCTGTCCTTATAAGAGTTGCCTTGGTCATGGTGTCTGTTCATAGCAGTTGATACCAGGAGTGGGGTATTACTGTGATAGGCCTAATCATGCTTTTGTTTGGAGGAATATGGATTTTGGGACTTTGGAAAGCAGTGGAATGCTTAAAGTTGGGCTTTATGGGCTACCCTAGTACGAATATGGAAGAGTTTGTTACTGAGAGTTATTTGAATTGTGCAGAACTGGCCCAAGAGATTTCAGTGGAGAAATTCAATATGTAGCCCAGAGACTGTTTTTGTGGTATTTTGGTGAAGAATGTGGTACTTTTTGCCTTTGTCTGAAGAGTCTATCTGAGTCTAAGCTAAAGAGATTTTTTAGTCATTGCATTGACAAAGGATGTCTCAAAAAATCCAAACAGATCTCTGAGTGCAAGGCCGTCCTGGGACAAAGCAGGTTCTAGGTGAAGAAAAGCTTAAATTCAGGTACCGTCTTACATGCCTTTAATCCCAGAATTATAGGAGACAGAGCTTTGCATATCTCTGAGTTCAAGGTCAATCTACAGAGCAAGTTCCAGGAAAGCCAAGCTTATGATGTGAGGAAGTTGGAAAACAGACAGCTGCTAATAAAATAAGTGGGACATGTTCCAGTCCCAGCAAGCAGTAGAACACGGCAGCTTCAGCCATGTGGCTCTGGCTTTCAAGTGAAAAATAGAAGGGACTACTGGGATAATTATGCTGGTTAGCTGTAGCTAAGAAATTAGTGCTAATTAAGAAGAGACCAGCATCACCGAGGTGAAATATTCTGGGAAGTGTTTTCTGAGAGCACAAAGAAGCTGTGTTCTGGAGATAGCCAAGGTTGTATGTACCTCATGCTGCTACTGTACTTGGCAATGTATAAGAGTCACCCAGGTAGTACAGATTTTGAAGACATGAATGTGGTCATGAAGAACAGCTGAGGATTGGCACTGTTGGAGGCCATGGAAGGCCATTGGTGAAAGTGTAGCCTCAGTTGTAGTTGACAGCCCAGGATTGAAGGGGTCATTCAAAGGATTTGAGGCTCAGCACCATGAGGAAAGCCTATGAGAGGCTACTGGTGAAGCCTAGTTGCAATGGAAGACCCCAGTGTATTGAAGATTCTAGTACCATGGGATGAACACCAAGAACAGCAGTGGCAATGGAGTGGAACAACCTGAGCTTAGAAGTTGTAACATTGAAGTTGACTTGTAGACCCACGATTTTCAAGATGCCAGAAAATTACTAGCTACCTGGGAGCCAGTATCTTCTGAGGAATTCTGATAATAGGGAGTAGACCCAGGCCAGGAAAAGAAGTTTGTTGCCATCAATAAAGATGAAAAGGGATTTGGAGATCTAGAAGGTGCTTTGACAGTAGACATGGAGATGCAGAGTTTCATGTTTGCTGAGCTCATTTTCTATCTTGATTCAGGAATTGTAGTTAATTGATTGTATGGATCTCAGAAGAGACTTTGAACTTTGGACTTTTGACATGGTTAATACTGTTATAGACTATGGAGACTTTAAAAGTTGTACCAAATGTACTTGTTAAATTATGCTATGGCTATATATGGCCCTCACAGACTCATGTATTTGAACAAGCCTGTGGGGTCCACAGAGTGGAATGTGATGGTTTATATACACTTGGTCCAGGGAGTGGCACTGTTGGGAGGTGTGGCCTTGTTGGAGTAGGTGTGGCCTTGTGGGTGTGGGCTTTAATACCCTTGTCCTAGCTACCTGGGAGCCAGTATTCTTCTAGTAGCCTTCAGATGAAGATGTAGAACTCTCAGCTCTTCCTGCACCATGCCTGCCTGGGTGCTGCCATGTTCCCACCTTGATGATAATGGACCGAACCTCTGAACCTGAAAGCTAACCCCAATTAGATGTCATCCTTATAAGAATTGCCTTGGTCATGGTGTCTGTTCATAGCAGTAAAACCCTAACTAAGACAGTGCCCGTGTTAAAAATTCTCTTTTTACCTCTTGAAAACAGGTTTTCGTATGTAGTTGATTAAACTTGAGCAGGGCCTGCCAGTCATAGCTACTTGGTTCATGGCTTTAAGGTTGATGACTTGTTAAAGCAGGTGATGAAAGCTGCTTCAAGATTTTGGGGAGCAAAGTAGATTGGTGATAATCATGTTCCATCTAGCATCCTGGGCAATAGTGGGCTTCATCTGGACTGGGCTATCAAGCAGAAAATGATTTCTTTCTGAATCCTTAAGGAAGGTTCATAAGGACCACGGCGATGTGGCAGCAATAGTAAGTTAGGAACTGGAAGGTTTTCTGTGATGAGAAATTGGTCAGATTCAAAGAAACAAGAACACAAAGATGTCTATTGCACAATTATTCTGTCATAATAAAATAATCATATATGACTGAAAATAAAATCCTAGTATTTATTGGGGGCAATGACTGTGCTGTGTTAAGTAGATTGCATACATTTGATTTTATTTAACCACCCCAAGTGTATGAGCTAGGTGCTAATGTTGTCTTTATCTTAATGATACTAGAACTATTATCTCCAAGAAGTTAAACATCTTGTTCATGATCATACACAAGCAGATTACGGATAAGATGCTGGTGTCTACTGAGATTTCATTGTTGATGAAAGCACTGGGTGGAAGAGATATAATGGAGGGGGGATGACAAATAAATTATTTATACCTTTGTCAGTTGAGAAGGAGGGGAGATAAGCCTTGAAAATAAAATTTTGTGTGTTTCATTACTCAATGAGGGTAGGTCATCAGAATTCACACACAACAAGTTTCAAAAATAAAAATTAATGTCTATTTCTCACATGGGTAGGTTGTAGACTGAGTCAGGATTAATGCCAAGACAGCAAACTCTCCAGGTTCTAGATTGCATCTCCTGGTCACAAAGGAAAGGAAGTCCTTATCTTGAATTATATTGCTTGCTTCAAATAAAGATAACCACCTGATCAAGACAATTTATTAGTCAAGAGAGGATAAGAAGAAAACAAAAGGTGGTAAACGAGGGAAATATGTACCACGCATAGCAAATATAAACCCCCCAGATGTGGGTTAGACAGCCAGCACCCACCTCTCTCACCATAAGAGAGCTTATGAAACTCTGAAGAGCTTCCTTACATTGTAGTTGTCAAATTTATCTTTGAAAATAAAAAAGTGAATAAAAATATACCTTTCACAGAATGAAGCTTTAGAAAACAGTTTATCCTCTGGGCTAAGAAGACCTGTGATCTGAGCCTTGTTTCCTGTCTTTCTGGTTTTAGACTAATTTTTCTGCGTTGGGAATCCAGCCCAGAACCTTATGCAAACATGTACCGAGTCACAGTCTTCTTTGAAACTAGTGAATATAAAACAAACAGTAAAAACACAAAGGAAGCTGACAGTCATGAGGCAAGTCAACATTTGCAAGAACAAAACATAGAGCATACAGAATTAAAATCTTACTCCTCCTCCTAGTCTCTTGATCATATGTAGATTAGACATAGTTACTTACATACACCATATATATATATATTAGATGATGGACTGAAAGATCATCTACCTGCATTGTGTTATATACTTTCTTGTTATTATTAGTAATAGTTGCTTAGGCTTTGTGGAAAAAAACAACACTGTATTTTTTTCCCCTTAACTTGGATGATCCGACAGTCTGACAGTGTTGTACTAACAAAGTGTGTGTAGGAAAAATGGAAAGGCCTGTTGCTTAGCCACAAAGCCCTAGAGTGGAGAGTGTGTGCCTATGGGTAAACAGATCACCTGGTAGCCCTTCCAGAAAGCAGCAGAAGTGTACAGCTCCAGGTACCTGCCCTTGTCACATCTGTCTTTCCCTAATGAAACCCCCACTCTAAGTCATGGGCCCTTGTAGGCACCTGAGAATATTTAGTCATTTGAATGGATGATTCATTTCCACATCTAAAGTATGCATGCAGATCTGTGAAATGCAGCAGTAAAGTTGATGTCTTACAGTGAAGTACAGGTTGCCATGTATGACGTGGTGGTGTAATCTTGTCTAACTCAAGAAAAACGAGAACATTCTTGTTCTAGCTCATCCTTGGGCTGCTAAGCTTTGCTGCTGTTTCTCCAAATGGGAGAGGCATAAAACACAAAGTCATGTAGGTGGCCTCATGGTGCTATCCCAGGACAGTACCTGTCGTGTTCTGGGAAACTGGATGAAGCCATTTAAAGAGGAAATCGGCTGCAGTGTTTGTTCTCAAGGAACCCATAGTCTTGTGAAGTGCTGATGATGACAGGTGGAAAGAAAGTGGTCTCGAGGGTATAAAGAGAAGGCTTTCTAAGTCATTTATGGGAAGAGCAACAGGATATCAAGTTCATTACCCTAGCTGAGTATTCTGGAGTAATTAGCAGTTGCCCAGGTGCTAGCTGGAAATTGTGATAATAACGGCAGTAAAGGAAAGTAATTTCAGAAGGGAAGGAATAGAGCTACACAGGCAAAGTCATTCAAGATAACATTGAGACCAACCATAGTGCAGAAGGCAAGCTACACTAGAGACCACACGGAAATTGAATATGTTTTACTGTGTTCCCACTTTATCATAAAAGTTAAAAAATATTTTAATCTTGCTGAACTAAAATATACCTAATTAACATATTATACCCTAATTAGTAATTATGTCTAGACTATTTGAGTCCGTGGTAACCATCTCATGGAGTAGGTATGTTTTATTTACTTGTTTTTTTTTATTTGCGGGGCACTGTGTGGGTGCTGGATATTTACTTAGCATTGATGAGGGCATGTGTGTACACAAGCACACACACATATGTGTGCACATGCATGTGGATGTCAGAGGTCAGTGGTGGTTTCCCCCGATTGTTCTATATTTTCAGCCTTTGAGACAGAATCTCTTCCTGAACCCAAAACCCATCAATACAACTAGGCTGGCTGGCAGCTAATGAGCTTCCGGCATACCCATGTATCCACACCCACAGAGTTGGGTTAGAGGCCAGTGTCTCAGGCCTGGCTTCTTATGTGGGTTCTAAAAATATGAACTCAAGACCCCATGCTTGCTTGCAGGCGCTTCACTCTATGAACCATCTCCTCAGTCCCTCTAGCAAGCAGATTTTACAGTGACAAATATCAAGGTTTTTAAACCAATTCTACTACCATGTAATATTTGGTTTTTCAAACCAAAAGTTGTGAAACTTATCTATACTCCCTAATTTTCAAAGACACTTCATAGACTGCAGGCGTTATAACCAAGAAAGTGTTGTATTATCTTCCCAGAAGAGGATCGCTTGTTCCTTTCGATCATCACATGTTATACACTGAGCTACCTGAGCTCTTCTCATATGTACACCGGAATACTACAACTTAAAGTTGACTCCAGAGCTGCAAAACCACGAGCACCAAGACTTAAGTTAGCCTGTGCTTATTTGCCACAAATGAAAATACGTCGGATCCAACTTTATCTTCAAGGTAACAAGACAGAGGAACTGAATGAAGAAGAATTCCAGGGCACACTCAGAATGGCCAAAGGCATCATCAAGTATGCAACAGAAAGAGGGAGTGGCCGAGGGATAAAGAAGTATAGTGGATATGAAGATGTACCGTTAGTGTATTTGGCATTTCACCTTTATCCCTGAAATGACATCAATATGAGTGAGTTGTGTTATTATGTGCCTCAGTAGGCTTAAGCAAAAGGATAACGAGTTCCAGTCCAGTCGTCTGGATAGCATAGCAACATGCAGCTCTAGAAAACTTTACATGAATAGAACTATAAATGTGGGACTTCAAGTAAAAGAGAAACATAAGCAGTCCCATTCATCTCTCCTCTCTAGAGGTGACAACAATCAAACCATCAGTGTGTGGGCGACTAGAAACAGTCCTCATCATGACCTTTCTCGACCATGCTTGTCTGTCTTAGCATGAGATAAAACACCGTTCTTTGCTTCTGCCACTGTAATCCACTTAGCCCTCTTCTAAATTTAATAACGAAATCCCCATGTTTTGTTTATACGTGCCAACCATCTTCCTCCTCAGCTGCGTATTTCTGAAAGACATCTTGGCACCTGAATTCCTGTCCTTCATCTACATTGCTATGACGGATCAAGGACACCCCTCCATTCTTTCACCCATCTTTCTGTTGGGAAATGCTTAGGTGGCTTCCCATTTGTTTAGTTTGTAGTCATGCAGTCATGAGCATTCTTGTCTGCACACATATTCCCACCACATACTGGTCAGTAGCATCACTTGCTCTTAAGGGACAGTTGTGTTCAGCTGGAGCTAATTCCACACTGTTTAAAAAAAAAATAATCCTGGAGTCCTTTCAGGGTCTATAGGCACTAAAAAAATATCATATGGCTGCAAAGCACTTAAAAATTAGAGTCAGCCAAAATTAAAGATCTTACACATTGTTCTTGCAGACCTCAAGGATGCAGAAACCTGAGGATGGGGAGATGAATCCCAAGGAGTTAGCTGGAGGCTGTGGATTTCCTCTGCTCAGAACCCCTCTGATTTGTCCAGGATGCATTTACCAAGTGTGGTAGTTAACCTTGGTCGTATACTTTTCTGGATCTGGAATCAACTAAAAGGGTGAGAGTTTAGCTGAAGAGTTATACTATAGGGTACTGAGACCTTTCAAAGTTTGATTGAGTTGGTCTATGACTTGACTTTACAGGCGACAATGCACGGCCTGACAACTATATACCTTTGTAATCAAAATGGCAGACGGGCTTCTATGGACATTTCAGAAATTGTTGGCAATTCTGTCCTGATTCCAGATACTATCCACCTAATGATTTTTATGACCCTCAAATCAGCAATGCAGGTAGCAACTTTAAATATTAAGCATTTGAACACAACAGAATCCACGGGTTACTAAATTGGTACCTGCTGAAGAATGACAGTAGGAAAATATTGAAGTCTTTGTTCTCAATAATTAGGTTATTATACTTTTATAAGAGCAGAACACTTTGTATATACAGTCAAATCACTGCAGTTCATAGCACAGATTAGCCTCATGCCAAGGTTGAGGTGACTCAGGCAGTATTCCTTACCACCGTGGCATGATGGCATGGGCAGTGTACATGCTGTGTACACTGTTTCAGGATGCAAGGTCGGGAAGCACAACCAGAAACTCCTGGAGTCTGTTATATACTGGGCTTGAATTTGTATTTTGTCACAGTGTGTACTCATAAACCTGTTATGATTGACAGGCTTTTAACAAGCACCAATTGTCACCAATTATCCACAGGTGGGTCTGAGCCACCAAGCACGGTGAATTGTTATAGTGGATGGGGTAGCCGATCACTTAGATGTAAGACAGAACGATTTGAGAGGAAAACCTATGGACCCAGGTTACTGTGGCATAGAATGAGAGATCCAAGTAGGATTGTCTGAACGTGGGGAAGAGAAGAAGTTAGAGCATTCTAAGATGCCAGATATTGTGGCTCGCTGGGCTAATAACCACAGAGTGCTTGACCTCAGCTGTGCTGAAAAACAGTGGGGAATGGGTGGGTACTCGGGGTAGAAAGCATCTTCTGTCAGCCCAGACTAGAAAGAGTTCGCTCACATTTTACCTTCTTTCCCAAGGGCAGGAACACAAATCGAGAGGATGTGTTACTTGGTCGGCAGAGCTGAAAACACACTGGGTAAACAATGGTTGTAAGCATGGGCCGATGCCTTCATAAGGATGACACAGGTGATCGGGCCCATGGGTCAGTGTGGACAGGTGACATCTGCGAGTCGGGAAGGATTCTAGACGTCCGCAGACAGGCCTGGGAGTCTACTTCCGGAATAGCTCAGGACCATAGTCTATTTTCTCCATATGCATGTTTCCTGGAGCTTGCCGCTCTATGAGATAGGGAGGTACCTCAGGAAACCACACACTGGTTTAACATAAACTTGAAATTGTAAAGAAAAACCTTGGGTTACCCAGCTCATCTGGATCTAAACTCCCTTTGAAAACATCTCACAATTGTATATGCCCCAGAGGAGAGCCCTGGTCTCATGAATCACAGACTAAAGGACATAAGGAAATTGTTCCCAGAGACAAATGTTGATTGGCTTGAATACATCTCTTTTCTACCATCAGGCAAAATGGGGACTATAATTTAAAAATAAAGTAAACATTTCTTGAACACAGGTCTAAAACTATGATGTCCAATGTATTTTCCAGTGTTTATTATGAGTAAACTTCTTCTTGATAGACAACTATGGCCTAGCCTTGTCTTCAAGGCTGATATATTGTCCACATAGTTGCCTGTAAACATACGTGTGTTGCATCAATATGTACTGTCAAAGAAACATGCTTATTTTGACCACAAGATTTTTGGGGGGTGTATGGATGACAGAGGAACAGCTGAAATCCACCTCGAAGAAGGTAAACCAAGGCTGTCTGAAGCAGCTGGTTGGGAAATGATCTGCTCTGCAAGTGCTAGGACCTCCTTAAAATCCCCAGCCCTCTCCTAGGCAACATAGGACAGCTGGTCCCAAGGGTTCCAGAGCAGCGAGCCTTGACAGCATGGACCCAGGAGAGCTGGTGGGCTGACCACCTCAGTTACCACCCAGGCCCAGACCCTGTGCTTTGAATTGGCCCACTCCAGAATCTACCTTATCTATGAACAGCTGGAGCAGGACTGGGTGATCCTGCAGATCCAAGCTGCAGGATCTCCACCATATAGGGCAACCACAGGATATCTGAGAGGAGTCCCGGTGATTGATAGTGTAGCAGAAGCCAGAGGCCTCGAACCGGACCAATGACTCACTGCAGTGACACACCTCAGTTTATAAGGCGAGAGTTGTCTTTCTTTCTTTCTTTCTTTCTTTCTTTCTTTCTTTCTTTCTTTCTTTCTTTCTTTCTTTCTTTCTTTCTTTCTTNCTTCCTTCCTTCCTTCCTTCCTTCCTTCCTTCCTTCCTTCCTTCCTTCCTTTCTTTCTTTCTTTCTTTCTTTCTTTCTTTCTTTCTTTCTTTCTTTCTGGAGATGTTGCAGAGGCATAAGGCTGATACAAAGGGATGGGAGATGAGTAGGATTGGGGCTAATGATGTGAAATTCACAAAGAATCAATACAAAATTTTTTTTTTTTTTAAATCCTCACCGCTCAAGACCAGGCCTGCTACGGTGCTGATTTTACATTAACCCAGCAGTGGTACAGAGGCAGGGAGTTTGCTGGTTCAGTTTAATTCCAGGCTCAACGAGATAATTCTTCTCTAAATGTGAAAAGTAAAACCAAAAACAGCCATCAAGAGCCCCCTCAACTCACAAAAGTCATTTTCACTTTGACTGCGTGATTCTGTGTTTCAGTGTCTCAAGCATTTGCTCCCCTGATGTCTCAAAAGCTGAGCTGGAGGTAGATCACGGAAGAGCCCTGAGATCAACCCCCACGTGCGCTTCCCCTTCATGAACACATACACACCCCCTAAAGGAGCACATATATATGCCACACACACCTATAAATAAATAAATAAATAAATAAATAAATAAATAAATAAATAAATAAATAAATAAATAAAAGAGGTATTCAGTTCAGAGATTGTCTTCAAAACCAAAACAAAACAAAGAAATAAAAAATATGAAAAGTTTACATCTGCATATATGTTATACTATTTTCTAAGAAACCAGATTGTTCACCTTGTGTGTGTGTGTGTGGGGGGGTGTTGGAAACCTCATCTTGGAAGAGCAGACTTAGAGAAGATTTTATGAAAACATATGATTTCTAATCAAACAACTAGAAAATTAAAAAATAAATACATAAAGAGGCATGAAAGGTTAACTGTGCACACCCGTGTGGTAGCTAGGTTACTCCCCGCCTCCATCATCTCTCTGCTGTCACCGTGGGGCCTTTACATGATTCATAATGTTTCCATACAGGTTTACCTCCTGCCTTCGGAAGAGATGGGGAATAATAGGAGTGTTTTGTCGTTTGCGCAATGGCGTGTGTCTGCCAGTAGATGGCAGTAACACGTTGAGTGCTGCCAGCTTTTTCTTTCTTTCTTTTTTTTTTCCTTCCAGGGCCGTTTTCTGATATATGTTGGGTATCATAGAGTGAATCTCAGAACAGGAAGCGGAGGCATAAGCAGAAAGGATTCTGGAAAGGTCTCTTTGTTTTCATGTCCACAGAGAAAGCAAGAAAAAAAAAAAATTGAATGTAATTTGCAAATCCCTGTGGCCCAAATCTGAAGAACTACAGGGGGTGGCACCGTCCATTCTAACCATCTTGGATGCTGTCCTTTGTTGAGCTGTGATTCCTAAGGCTCTCCATCAGGTAAGCTGACAAAACATTTCATTATTTGCACCGTAGAATCTAGCCACCAGGTCATCTTCTCATTTTAAAATCCTCTCCGTGCTGCCATTTTTAAAAGCCTAATGTTTAGATGTAAATTCTAAGAACTAAAGGCATCATTTGATTTGTAAACTGCTTACTAGTCTTTCAAAGGAAACAGCCTCTGTCTGGAAATGGTGACTTACAATACAGACTAGGAATTAAGGAGTGTGTGTCTGTGAAACAAGATGTTTGGGGTTCATTGTATGGAAAGAACATCTGTGTTGTTAGACTTAATGTCAACCTACTAGAATTCAGGATGACACCACCTATTCGGCATCTTTAAATCATTAAATGCTCAGTGAAATTGGAACTACCTTTCCTGTGTTTTTTTTTTTTTTTAATTCAATTTAATTTTATTTATTTAGACGCTCTGGAGAGGCCCTATACAGACAGTGATATCAATGTATAAAGATGTTTGGCTATTTAGACATTCTCATTTTTTTTTTTTTTTTTTTAGAAATACATTTGATTTGTTAAAAATGAAATGATCCAAGAATTCCTATATGTTCCATAAGCCCCTGTTTTGTTACCTTTTAATACCAGAAGCTTGAGAACTGGGTAGCTTTCTTTCCTTCCTGGAACAGTTCATGGTTGGTTTTTATTATCAGTACTATTACTACCTATCACCAGGAAAACTCACTTGAGACCAAATGAGAATAATTTACATTGTGTAGAGTCTGTGCCTGTCACTAAAATGTTTTACACCACACTCCTAATGTTCCATTCAGTGATCACACTGCTACATTAACAGAAAACCTACAGGCAGTTGTGGAAAGACAAGTTTTTAAGATTACAAAGCTCTCTCTCTCTCTCTCTCTCTCTCTCTCTCTCTCTCTCTCTCTCTCTGTGTGTGTGTGTGTGTGTGTGTGTGTGTGCAATAGGTAGTGTAATGTCTTCTGTGGAGGACAAAGATGAAGGCATTCGTGTTTGTGAGGAGACTCTGCAGGGAAATATTATATCTAATCTATTCTGAGCAGTGTGTCCTGTAATAAATACAGACCTGTGATTTCAACCCAGGCTTTGGTCGGTAATAAACAAAGGGTCTTAAAACAAACAAACAAACAAACAAACAAACCAACCTTGGGGTACCTGAAGTATATTTTCTCATCATGTAGGGAACCAACCTAGCAACCTCACTCAGTAAATTACATCAGGCGGCAATACTCTCCCCCTTAAAACATTTCAAAACAGCGTCTGCCTCAGCAGAAAGCCCTTGTCTCGCATATTTCAGAAGAACTCCGACTGACTACAGGATGTAAAGAAAAATGTTTCCTTGGAAAGGGTTTTCAGAAATAAATGCTAATTGGCTCAGATGTATTGTACAGTCCATGCCACGCCTGCAAGGTGATTGGAAGTGAGTAACTTTGTTCTTTGTAAATGCTAGAGCTGGTTGATTGGACTGTAGTTTGCATTTATGAATGGATGTTTATATTTGGACCCTGAATGCTACCTGTTTGGTTTTGTTTTTAAAGTTGCTGTGCCTCCTTAGCTATTCGCCTGGCTTGGGTGCTCATGTCTCCTGGCGGCTTGTCTTGCTTAGTTCTTCTTCTACACATATGGTCGTAGTGGGAAAAGCAGATGTGCACACACAACTCCACACCTTGAAAGACATGCCCTTTGAAGTCGTCAGAAATGAAATGTTCCCATTAAAAGTCATCTAAAGCGAATGAGAGTATTTCACTCTTTACAAAAAATGCGGCGGAGATTCATTTGTAAGAGCCAGACACACGTTACTCTTTTTTTTTTTTCTCGTGTAGAGCTCAGCTCTGAGCTGGAAATGGGGACATGGTTCAGATTCTGCCACGTGTGAGCTCTGTAGGCTCCAAAAGGACAGCAGCTACCACAGAAGTGCATTCTCCTTCCTGGTAGTAGTTGAGAAGTCAAGTCAAAGCCAGATTCTAATTCCTTCCACTTCTTGTTATTGATTTCTAAGCTCAGCTCTATGAGGGCCATCCCTGGATCTCCTAACTCAAGTTTGACAATGAGTGTTTCTCTGGGTAGGAGGCTAGAGAAGTGGAGGCAATTTGGCAGTCTTTGGCCAGTTCCTTCTTTAGTAGAAACAGCAAGCCGCGGATGGAAAACTGGGGATGAGCTTAGCACCTTCACTGTTTTCTAACAAATAATGAAAGTTCTGTAGCCTCTAGCACGCTGTCCATAAAACGATGATGTGCCTACTTAGAAAACTGTGGAAATGAAATACTTTCTGTTCAGGGCTTAGTGACTGTCGCCTTCCTCTCTCATCTGCCACCCCAGCACCCAAGAAAAGAACAGGTATCTTTGCTATTATTAGTGCCAGTGATGAAGTACCTCCTGCCACACCAGGAAAGGGTGGAGAGGGAGAAAGCCCAGAAGGGATTTGAACTGTGGTTAAATGTTATCTTGGAAGAGGGCTTTGGCAGAACATCAGCAAGACCAATGTGTGTTACCCATGACAATGTCAGTGGAGACATTGCAGGCCCTTTCTGGAGAGTTGGTGGAACTTCTAGAAGGTTCTTCCTGTCCACTGGTGTTATTACGGACTGCATTGTGCTTGTTTGTATGTTTCATCGTTTCCTTTTAGCAAAATCAAAGCCAAGAGCATAATCATCACTTCATCTTACCTTAAGAGGGCTTGCGTTTCAGACAAAAGGCCTCTGGGAGGATTCACAGAGGCAAATCTATGTTTTGTGAGGGATCACTATTTTTTTTGTAAGTTACATCTTTTTTTTTTTTAAAGATTTATTTATTTATTATATGTAAGTACACTGTAGCTGTCTTCAGACACACCCAAAGAGGGGGTCCGATCATGTTACAGATGGTTGTGAGCCACCATGTGGTTGCTGGGATTTGAACTCTGGACCTTTGGAAGAGCAGTTGGGTGCTCTTACCCACTGAGCCATCTCACCAGCCCCACTTTTTTTTTTTTTTTTTTTTTTTTTTTTTTTGAGTAACTTCTATAATACTATGATAATCAGATCACAGCACCTAAACCTAAGAAATGTCTTAGCTCGGACTGAGTCCCAAACTCTCTGGGCCTAAATCCTGTTAAGGTCACAGTTAAATGTGGGAAGGCAAAATGTGCCTGATGAAATTGTTGACATGCTACGAAGGTCCCTGCTTCTCCCTAAAGACTCTCTAAGTGCAGCTTGGTGCTTCTGACAGCTGTGTGCTACCGGGATCTCTGCGAGCTAGAGCCTGGATGACCTTTCAGCACCCCAGGCCTCCTAATCCCTTCCTTCAACCACCCTGGGCCTCTTTAAACTGACTCCAGTAACAGGGCTGTCAGCTCCATCTTCATGGCCACCAGGATGACTTAATGGACTCAGGATAGCATAGAGAAGGCGGCTGAGAGCAGAAAAGGCTGAGCAACTGGAGGGTAACATGTCTCAGCAGGACAGGCTCTGAGCCTGGAATCTGTTGCCAGTCATTTCTCTTGGCTCTAGCTTCCTCCAAGTTCCTGTGAGTCGTTAATTGCAGGGTGAAGTTTATCAGAAACCATCTGTAAGTGCAAGTAAGTAATGATGTCTTTTTTTTTTCCAACAACGAATGAGCATAGAATGAGATGGTGACATTTCTTGCCTTCAGTGGCTACACACATCCCTATTTCTTGTTAGCCTTCCTGCTCTGAAACTTGGTGAACTTACTTTGTGGCAATGTCTCGCTTGTCATTGAAAATATATTATTCATTTCTGTACTTATATAATTGGATGTTTTATTCATCTTACAGAACTAGGAGGATCAGTTGCTCACCTGCTCTTAAAATATAATTAAGATCAGAAACAATTAATTTAGGAACTTTTAGGTTCTGTGGTGGTAACTTCAATTCGATTGGTTTTTACCTTCATTTGAGTATTGCCCCATGAACAATTTTCACATCCAACTGCTATGCAACGCAGAATCCGAATTCCTATATTTTTGATGTTCAGAAATTTTGGAAAGGACAAGAGTCAGACCTGCTGCTATTACATCTTGCACCTCTATTTCATCTGGAGGCAACTTTCATCACTCAGCTTTACCTGACATATGTTTTGCTTTGGGGGTAAAGTTAGCACATTCTTTGGTTGCCCTTTACTGTGATGTAACAAATGGTAGCCACCAAATTCAGGGCAAAATAATACTGGTTTTTACTCTCTTAACTGTGGGATGATGATGATGACAAAAGTTCTCTTACTGGCAAAGCAAAGAAACGATTTGTCCTATAAACTACCACATCCACTATGGCTCTCTAGGTCCCTGAAGTTTGAATTTTTATCTGAATATATAATTAGCTTCAGTATAGTTTTCCACATTTAACTTAGACATTTAATGTAATTTTACCTATTCAACTGGGCATGTTAAGTTTCAATGTGACAACTATTGATACATTGCTTTCTTAGGTTCCCATGTCTGTTATTTAAAATGCTGGATTTGAAATGGTAGAAACATATAGAGGGAAAACTTTGTCTAAAATATATGAATGAAAAACAGTTACAAGGAAAATATTCAAATGAGTACAGAGAAACATGGAAGCCATCTATATGGGCTTTTTCAAGGATTTCCAAAGTTCAAAAATTCCTTTAAATGTCTCTGCGATTTCTGTAATAATTAAATTAGAGTTTCATCCTTTCTGAGATTACATACAGGAAGCCCTCCATGTGATCACGCGCCATGCGGGAGCAATGTAGGAGAAATGATGGTCCCTACATTATTAAAGAGTGATTTAATATTGTTTTAGTCAGTGGGTGACTTCAAAGATGAAAAGTCACTCTTTAAATAACTTTGGCCATTTTCTGCCAAGAAGTTCTCTTTGGGAAATTTTAATCTCCCAGTAGTCAGAATACACTTTATTCTTGAGTTGAGCAGAACATTTTGTACTTCTGCTTTCCCAGGAGTTGGAGTGATTAATTAAATCACAATTCTTATTACTTACAGCATTGTGACTGACATGATCTTGCAAAAGGCTTAACAGGATACAGGTTGCAGGCTTAAGCCACGGTTTGGTTTGAGATCTAGTCACTTGTTTGTTAGTCTGTCTGCCTTCCACACGTCTTTGTGAGACATTGCTTTTATGACGTTTCCTCTTGATAACTTAAGATGCTCTAGAGTATCCTAGGAGTCTTCTTTTGATTGGAACTATGGTGGGAATGGCCTTAAAAAGGGAAGCCAAAGGGAAGGAACCCATGGAACTATGGTAGGAATAGCCTTAAAAAGTGAAGCCAAAGGAAAGGAACCCAAACTTCTGTGCAGACAATGCAAGTTTGAGGAATGCGTGAGGCTTTTCATTCGGAGACTAAGGAGCCAGGAACTTCATTCCAAGCCATTCTAAAACAAGAGAGCACCATGTCCTCGCTAGGAGACTGGAGGATAGAGTGATTTCTCAGAAAAGCTAAAAGTTCCAGAGTTTTGATAGAATTCCTCACTATTCTCTCTGTCTCCTTTCCCCCCTCCTCCTCTTCCTTCTCTTCCTCCCCCTTCCTTCTCTCCCTTCTCCTCTCCCCTTCTTCCCTTCCTCCCTCCCTCCCTTCCTTTCTTTCTTTTTAGTTTTGGTTTTTCTAGATAGGGATTTTCTGTGTATCCCTCTATGTCCTGAAACTCACTCAGTAGACCAGGTCAGTCTTGAACTTAAAAAGATCTACCTGCCTCTATTCCTCTTTTAATATCTGGTGTCAACTTCAATTTACTTATAATAAGAGACCCATTTGGTAGGAAGAATCTGGTCACTGTATTCCCTGTCCCTTTTCCCAATCTAACCAGTGTAACTGCCAGGGACAAAACAAACCCGGTAGAGAAGAAACAATTTGATCATACGTGGAAGCACTACCACATTGGTACCCAGGTTTCTGATGGGCAGCTACAACCTCAGCCTACTGCTCACTACTGTTCCATGGATTTGTGCTTCTCTTACTAATACGTACACCGCCATAGCACTTCAATATGACTCATGGCCACCACCGTGCCCTTTGGTTGTGTTAATGGCTCCTTTGCAGTTGACATCTTGCTCCTGGTACGTTAGTTGGTGTTTTGTAATGAACCCATTTCTACTTTGTGCTAAAGCTATTGAGATGTGTCTCTTACAGCTTTACACACAGAGAATGCACAGACCTTTTTTTTTTCAGCTGTGAATTTTACAATGATGCTAATAATTTCTTTACATGTCCTGAACCTTATATATTCTCAAAGTCCTAAAAGTATCTTTAACATGTTAGTCATTATTAGTTAATCTGTCAGTAACTATTTAGTAAAGATAAATCCCTCATGTGTGTATGTGTGTGTGCATGTGTGTGTATGTTTGTATGTATGTGTATATGTGTGTGCATGTGCATGTGAGTGTGTCTATTACTGTAGCTTGAATCTATTGCCTCCCGCAAGCTAGGCATATGTGTTACCACCTAGCTCCAGGCCAGCCCAGGATGTCCTTCTATCCTTCTGTATCTTCAGCTTCCAGTAGTTGCCCTAGGTTCTGCCATCAATCTTTACATATTTGTACGAGAATTGATATAAAGCGTATCAGCATTGCAGGAAAATGCAAAAGTAGAATTCATAATCATCGTGCATATTACGCAGCCCATGTAATATTGAATTGCAGTGCACATATTTGGAATGAGAGCCTAGCCAGGAAATGGAAAATCAGAAAGAAATAAAGCATGGATTTGTGAAGCCTTATCAGTTGAAATGCCAACAACAACAACAACACAACAACAATGATGAGTACCTGAAAGGAAAAAGACACAGAAACCTGCTAGGGGCCAGGGGCTCGCTCATCCTGGCCCACACTTTGACTGAACCTGACTGACCGCTACAGTAGTAGCCTGACAAACACAGAAGTGGATGCTCACAGTCAGCTATTGGATGGAACACAAGGTCCCCAATGGAGGGAGCTAGAGAAAGTACCCAAGGAGCTGAAGGGGTCTGCAACCCTATAGGTAGAACAACAATATGAACTAACCAGTACCCCCTGAGCTCGAGTCTCTAGCTGCATATGTAGCAGAAGATGGCCTAGTCGACCATCATTGGGAAGAGAGACCCCTTGGTCTTGCAAACTTTATATGACCCAGCACAGGGGAAGGCCAGGGCCAAGTAGTGGGAGTCGGTGGGTAGGGGAGCAGGGGCGGAGGAAGGGTATAGGGAACTTTCAGGATAGCATTTGAAATGTAAATAAAGAAAGTATCTAATAATAAAAAAAAGCCCTGTGAACATAGTTAAAATATGCAGCCAGATTTTACCATCATTTAACCTAAAGCAGGCAGAGAAAATTAAGCAAAACTAAGAAACTAGGGCTTGAGAGACGTTAAAGAGTGCTACAAGCCATGACTTTCAAAACCATTTTTAGATGCTAGTGACTTGGTGTGTGTTACATAAAGGTATTAGAGATAAATAAGAAAACCAGCAAACAATGCACTTACATCCATTTCTATAGAGGAAACAATGGGAATAAATGAGCTGATATTGATTCCAGATAGGCAACTTCTTATCCTTACCTGATAGTTGCCCTCACCTAAGTGGTGCCTATTGAATACTTTGTGAGGTAACCACCTAAACAGTTGTACTCACTGGGTAGTAAATGTCAGTAAAGCCTCAACTCACTTGGCCACAGATTCCACAGCCTCGTTATTCTGTTCTTTATGAAACACTGTCTTAAGAATGAAGTCTTAAATAATCAAAAAGGAGTGTGTTTATTGACCGCGTTTTGAAAATCCATCCAGCTCAAAATGAGATATTTTGATTTCCAATATTTTGAGACTGTGACTCTTGGAAGGTTTAGAAGGAAGTCATGTTCTGTAGAACGACAACAGACCCAAAGCCAAAACTCTTTGTTAAATGTATTTTCAAAGAGTGGTGTTTCCGAGAAGGAAGTGTGTTAACCTAATCTCTAAGTAGGTTAATAATTAAATGCATTTTTTAAAAGGCATTCCATTCTTCAGGTGAGTCAGCTTTTTAGCTCCTTAAAGAGACACTTCTCCGTTAACACCTTAGGTGCTTTTCTGTGTCGGTTTGTCACAGTCTTCTCTGGGGTAAAGATCACTCACTCTCTGCCCTTTAGAGCAGTTTATATCCTGGCCCTTTCCCTACGAGATCCTCACCATTCAATACTACTACTCAACTAGGCTACATGTCCAGCTTCTAACATTCTGTTGATCAAGTCAGTAAGGTGTTCAGTATATAAAGAAGGTCTGCTAAGTCTTAGGTTGAGAACATCTATATTTTGAAGCAGGTAGTTGGTGCTTTTAGGAGAGGTACAAAGACTGTATTACCATGTTCAAAGTCAGATTTATGAAGGTCTGTGAGCCAGTACTTGGTTCATACACTCGGACTAATTGCTTATTTTAAAAGATGCATCTTTCTAATATACACAAAACAGTTGGATTATCCACAGTGGAAATGCGAATAGTAAGTCAGCAAAACATTAATAATGATGAAACATCAGAGAAGGGCTCCCTTAAAGTATATAGTGTAGAAAATAAATTTATTGTTGATTTATCCATTCTCCTCTACCAACATGGCCACAGTTACAAGAATGAATTTGATTTGGGTGGAGGGAAGCATTTCAACTTTCTATTCAATATCTTTTGTACATTTTATGAAGGAAAGGGTACTATTCAGAAGTCAATGGAAAGTGGCAGAACATATGTAAATCATGATGTAGATATTTATGCAAATTAACATAGAAAAATCAGGATATGTCACCAGAATAACTAGGGCTACTTCTTGTGTGCCTATAAGATACAATTTTACTTTATACCTCAACGTTGTAACATTGTAATATGTATTTCTTTATATGTACATTAATGGTGCTGGTGTCAGACAATATGAGATCAAGCTAATAAGAAAGAGAAAAAAATATTTTTTAATAGTCAGCACCACACAACTATCTGGGAAGTTTTATGCGTGAACAAATCACTGCTAACTGTTTTCCTCAATTTCTTCTGATTAAAAACCCTGAACACTAAATATTTAAGTCACAGGAAGGGGCACTTGATGTGGGAACTTTCTGTACTTTCCCATCAATTTTCTACAAACCTGAAATAGCTCCAAGAAAGAACCTATGAATTTTTAAAATGTGGAATAGGGGTGGTCACTTGAAGAACAAGTGACTAGACAGTCCCATTCAGAATTGGAATTCTGAATCACCCACATTCTCAACGAGATACCAGGTGCACATAAAATCTCTCCCTTCCCTTCTGCCCTTTGGAGGTTTCCCCTTATGCATTCTGCCTGCTCCGGTCTGCTTCTTACTAACTGGATTCTTTGTCTTCACAAGAATGAGGATGGAGAGACCATGCTAATATCCCTGGTTCTCCTGAGAACGTTGCCACTGTAATTCCTATCTAAGACAAAAATGTCACTTACCTATGGTATAATGGCTCTTCCTGGTCTGCAAAAGCCTTGCTCAGTGAGCAGCACCCCGCCTGTCTTCCCATGCAGAGTCCTTCCTGTCTGGCTTTCCCACTGCAGTTCATGGCATCATCCACACCTAAATCAGGCCAGGGCACACAGTCTCTTTGCTCTATTTTAGTGCCACTGCTCCCGGCTCGGTGGGAAGAAAAAAAAAAGTGCAGACACTCTTGGTCCTGAATTCAGATCCTTGAAAAGATATGCCATTTTTTACATTTTCTTTACTATAAAAGCTACCCTCTAAGGAGCTTTAACCAAGTAATTATTAATACCTCATTTTAAAAGTGGACAACATTTTAAAGAAAAAACAAAGCTACCATTTGCATGGAGATCCTCAGAAAAGAATTTGATGAGATGATTTCATGTACCTCATTGAATATCCATAGTGAGACACTCAATGACTAGATCTAGGAAGGGTTCACACCTGTATTCCCAAAAGGCTTTCATAGTATCTATTCACCAACAAGCAGATTTAAGTGGAGATAAAGGGGACCTTTGCAAGTGCTCAGTTCACTAAAATCTTCCCCAAATCAGCACACACCCTACTAGGTGTAACCCTCTTGTCTCTGGGAAGTTGTTTAAAGCAGGGTTCAATGGACTTTGTTGAGAACACCAAGTACTGTTAAGCCCTCCAATCCTACATTAAGAAGAGATGAACATTTGGAGCGTACCATGTAGCTAAAGTTGTAATATCTGCCTTGTGAAAAACACACCCAGAAATGGGAGCCTCTCCTAGCTCTCTTCATGACCTCTACTCTCCCAATCAGCGCCCATACTCAAACCACCTGTGAACATCTTGTTCCCTCAGGACAGGTGTAGCTGTCTCTTTCACCTGTCTCCATGGGATGGTGTGGTAAAATTGACCTCACTAGGCACCGAGTAGGCACAGACCTAGACTTTCCCAGATTAAAAAAAAAAAAAAAAATCCAATTTTTTTTCTCTCTTTTTTCTTCCTCCTCTCTGGGTATAGACACTAAATACGTGTAATCTTGGGTGTTCACTGTATACCTTAGCAAGGGAGAGCAGAGAATAGTCTAATAGTCTAGAACACAGGTTGCTTGAATTATATAACCTATATATGTTCCATACCTTGTGTTTCTCTCCCTACCTCTCATCCCAGTCTGCCCCCTGTCTCTATTTCTCTGTCTCTGTCTCTGTCTCTGTCTCTGTCTGTCTCTCTCTCTCTCTCTCTCTCATTGATCACTATTTTCAATCTTGTTTCTGAAAGGCAGGAGTCAGTGGCACATACTCTATGATGTTGCTCTGTCTGCATGTACCACCACTAGGTGACCTGGGCCTATGGTGTGAGAACCATCTCCTCTCAGGACATTCTTGTCAGAGAAGGCCTCACCATGTGCTTGGCTTTGGGCTGATGAAGAATCACACCGCACACAACTCAGAACTTCTCAAATCATCCTGTCCCTCATCAGGGTTTGCCCTTGCACAGGTCTGAAGGAAGTGATCAGTGCTTCCCTGATTGGGAGAAGATCAACCTCCAGCTTCTCTGTTTTAAACTTCAAGTGGAAGGAATGGCTGAATCCCTGTAGGGAAGCCAACATCGCCATCTTGAAGTGATACAGGCAAGTTGTACCTCAAGATCCCAGATCTAAAGTTTCCTCAGGTTGCCAAGCAGAAAAGGCAATCGGCTCTCAGAGCCCCGTTGTGAAAACAGTGTGCTGTCATTTCGATTCAGTCAGTAAACAGTCTGGGTTTGCCTGGAAAGAAACTGCCTAAAGCACACAGTACCAGCAAGCAGTAGCAGAAACACTGCTGAGGGCAACTCACAGGGCCGTCAATATGGCTGTTGTGGCAGTGGGTGTAGGGATCAAGGACTAGCCATTTGTCTGTGTTCTTTGCATTCTATTCACAGCATTGAATTTATTTCAAAACAGAAAGCTCCCCATAATTCCGTTATACTCAGATGGAAACATAGGGTTTGCTCCAGTACACACACACCAAGAGTGTTCACTTCTGGTAAAGCCAGTTTGTTCACTGGAGTATTTCTTCATGCAAAAAATCCCGTGCCCTAAGGACAACAATCTGGAAAGGAAATAGAAAATTGTCAATCCAGAGACAAAGACCCTCTCTTTGAGGACTTCTCAGAACATGGAATAGCCCTTCGGGAAGTAATGCATTTTCAAGAGCACTTAGCCCGTTCCAGGTACTGTTTCTGGAACATGGGATGGAGGGTTGCTTGCAGGAGGGTGATGGAGTAAGGAAATCTTCTTTACAAGGCAGCCACTAACCCATGGTAGTATAACAAGGACCATACGTGTGCCTTTAAATGTTCTAGATGCTAACACTGAAATTGAAAATGGAAGAAAAGTCAAAATAATTTGTATGGATGATATGTTTTACTAAAGATTGCATACCCAATATATTAATATTATTTTAAAATTTGGCACCACAATTTCAGTGCTGAGTCCTTATGTGTGGTTGGTGGATTTATATTAGACAGACATTTTCAGAATTCAAACTAGGCAATGATGTTCAGCAGGCATTTACTCACTGAACAGTTTTCTAGTTATTACAAGTAGTCGGAATCCTTTTAGCCTCAGAGAATGTGCTAGTAGACAAAGAGGCAGAAACGTACCTTTGCAAGGAAACAGAAGGGAGAGTTTTAATTACTGTATGAATTCAAACGCAATGTGAGCGTACTTTGAGAGGCCAGAAGAAAGCAAAGGTGACTTCTGATACAGAATTGCTGTGCACTGTGCCTTGGAACCCCAAAATATGACTTAAACCAAGCAGAATGAGCATATTTGAACCCCACGCCAGAATCCAGGAGCTTTGTAGCAAATGGAAAGTGAAATCACTTTTGCTGGTGAAGTAGATGGGTTAAATGTTTACAGAGAATTGGTTATTTTTCCCAACAAAAGGCCATTGGCCTTTGTGGCCTGTGGCTAGTTACAGCCCCACCTTGCTCAAGATTGTTTGCATACCTTAAATATGAGGGCACTAGTCACCTTTATCTTGTATGGTTGCTTTGAGCTCATCAGTGCCTGGTATACAGTAAGTGCTTAAGCAGTGTTCTCTCTCCAAGACATTGTTTCTCTAAGGCATTTTGGAGTGAGATACTTCGAGTGAAGCATTCTGTCCTCAGGTTGCTTTATTGTGAAGAGAATCCAGTCCACAGCAGAGTTATAGATTTATCTTTGGGGTACACGGTATTATAACACATGTTTGATCTGGACTGAATGGGACTACATAATGAGAACATACTGTACCTACAGGGAATGTGGCTTTGTTAGTGCCATGAATCCTCTTCCTGTTTTTTCACCCTACTGGATGGACAAACTACCTTATTTACTTAGCCGACTCTACATCACTGCACACTTCCGTTTTTCGGGTGGCGGTGTTATAAAATTCTCTGCATGCATAGGAAACATGACTTTGAAAATTGTGGTGTGAATTTCCTATTACTAACTCTAAAATGCAAAGCCATGAAATATTTGGTGGGGGAAAAATAATCCTTAAATGTTGAGTGATCCAAATAAAATTCATTGAGCACTTAGCAAGTGTTCTGCCCTGTTCCAGGAACATGGGATGGATGGTAAACAGAATAATCCCCACAAGAGGGCAAATAGTATGGCATAGACCAGCTTCTGCAGGGCATGCGTGCTTCCCTGAGAGGCAGCAAATGACTAATCAACATTACAAGTAAGATCTGCAGCACAGGCTAAGGGGACCTGTCCTTTGGAGACAGTTAAGTAGGGCTGGGAATTGAGAAGGTAAGCAGGTCTCTTTTACTGAGGCAAATTTGGTCAGTATTTGAAGGTGTGTCCTGAGTTTTCCAGATTCCCAAAGGAGAAGCAATTCAGGAAAAGGCAGTCTATATGCTCCTAGACATAAAGGGGAGCCAGAAGCTAGTTTGCAGGCAACATGAGGCAGGCAACTCATCCCCCCCCCCCCACTGCAGCTGCTGCAGGAATCTGCAAAATGACATGATTGAATTTCTCTTTTCCCAAGATCACTCTGGCTGGTGGGATTAAAATAGGCTGTGTGGCAATCAGGCTGGAGGCAGGGAGAAAACATTGGTGGCTTCTGTGAAGCGCTACCATCAATCACTTCAAGGCTCCAGGTTCAGAGGAATCACACTGCATGACATTAAGTGGATAAATGAGACAGAGGAAGCTATGCTTGTCCTTTCTGAGAAGTCGTGAAAGTGGGACTCATATTACATACATGCACAGGATGGTGTGTGTATGTGTGTGTGTGTGTTTCTAATGTTAAACAATAAAAACAAAATATTGACGACTGTGTTGGTGCATGCTTGTAACTCCAATACTTGGGAAGATGAGGCAGGAGGATCAAGTGTTCAAGGTCAGCCTCAGCTATGCAAGAAACCAGCCTGGGCTGTATGCGATCCTGTTTTTTTTTTTTTTTTTTTTTTTTAATTTTTCTGTTTTTTTTTTTTTTTTTTTTTCAACACAACAAATGAGTAGCTCAGCCCACATTTGGCTTTCTTTCTGTGCAGTTTAATTATAATAACATAGTGGGGGTCCTTATTACTCTCTTCTCTCTGCTCCCCTCACCACAGTTCCCTCATCTTTTGCTTTGTCTCCTTCTTTATACAGATGCTATGAACTAGGCACGGCCATGGGACTTGTGGCTTCTGACCACGAGTGCCAGCCCCAGTCCTGTGCAAGTGAGAACTGCAGATCAGACCTCACCCAGCCCTGCGGTGGCCGCCGCTTTGGGGAGGGGCTGGGCAAGCCTAGATTTAACAATAAGGCCCCCCCGGATGATTCTGATGCTGTGTTTCAAGAGCCCTGCTATAAACTAAACGAGAGGAACTAGATGGCTTGAAAGATGCTTTCCGATCTGGAATTGTTTCATTGATTAGTTCAATAGTCAATATTTATTTTTTGGTATAAAATTAAGGGTAGTTCTATAGGAAAAAAAATAGTTTATTCACAAGAAGTGTCGATTCATGGTTAAGACTGAGAAAACTTTGTTTGTTTTTTTTGTTTTTGCTTTTCAAGACACAGTTTCTCTGTGTAGCCCTGGCAGTCCTGAAACTCACTCTGGAGACCAGGTTGGCCTTACTCAAGAGCCCTGCCTGCTTCAGCCTCCTGAGTGCTGGGTTTAAAGATGTGCACCACCCCTGCCCAGCAAGAGTAAATGAAACTTTTAAAGGAATTACTTAAACCAATTTGATTTTTAATTACTATGTCTTGCTTCTTTCATTAGTGGTGGGAATGATACTTTGTTGTTAATGTTATTGTTTTGATGGAGGTTTTGGTTTTATCCTGGATCATGTACAATATAAAGTTCAAGTTGGGGAAAATATTTTAAATATGTACATGATGTACCTCAGTTAGGACTCATGGGTTAATTAGCTGTTTTTTTTTTGTTTTTGTTTTTGTTTGGTTTTTTTTTGAATGTACATTTAGTTGTGAGTCTCTTGTGTCCGATGTGTAGAGCAATCCATGGGATTTTATCTAACTCAAATTTTTATTGTAAGTAAACATGGTCAGCCATGCAGTGTTCGGTTTGCTGCAAGGAGAATGGTAGGCACAATGAGGGCTGGGTATGTGGTTGTTTTCCTAGACACTGCTCAGTATTGCATGCCAAGCCACTTCAGTCATTTGGCCATTTAAAACCACCTTAACGATAAAGATCTCAAGTATCAAACTTCAACTTTATAGAAAATTTTAATTCTTTATGTTAGTGATATCAAATATTTACAAAATTAGAATTTTTGATTAAATACTTCTCAGGCTCTACAGCTGGGATCATTGACCAGTTTTAGGGGAAAATTCCCATCATGCTCTTGGAGCTACCACTTCCTCATTTATGCAATGCAGTTTCTCAGGGAAGCTTCTAGAGAGCTGAAGTTTTAATAAGATTGGCTCCAAGGTAGGCTCACCGTTTAAGGAATCGCTTTTTTGGTTCCACGTGCCACTTCATTCACATGAGAGCAATGTTTATGAACCACTGGATCACTTTCTAAATGAATTTCTCTGTTCTGAACTAATTTTATTCAGTAGCAGACTTACTTGATTAAACCTTAGATGAGCCTCTGTTAAATTAACTTTGGATGCCTACTGAGTGCATTGCCCTTTGTCTCTTAGAGTATGTGCTAAGAAAACTTTCATTTCTCCAGTTTAGTTCTTAGAACAAGTTTATCTCTTTTAAACGACTTTTGGAAATTTGTGTACAACTGCAAATACTTAGATCCTGTCATACCCCATCCTACCTCTGGAAATCTCTCTCTCTCTCTCTCTCTCTCTCTCTCTCTCTCTCTCTCTCTCTCTCTCTCTCTCATAAATAAAAAAGGGAATTATATTTTTTAGAGTACCCTAGAGTCTGCTGGAACTCAGTGATAAAGAGCACTGACCACTCTTCAAGAGGACCCAGGTCCAATCCTCAGAGCCCACATGGCGGCTCACAACTGGTAGTAACTCTAGTCCTGGGGGGTGGGGGTGGGGGAACCTGGCATTTTTTTCTCCCCTCAGGAGGCATATCATGCACATAATTACACAGGCATAATATAGGCAAACCACCCCAAGACACAAAAGAATAAATAAACTTTTAAAAAAATAATAGAATTGCTGATATGGGTCAGCAGGTAAAAGCCAGAGACTGCCTGAGTTCAAGCCAACATCCAAATGATAGAAGGAGTGCACCATGTTGCCCTCACTTCCCAATGCACGTCATTGTGGCCAGCACCCTCTTTTATATGCACATGGGCACACAGTAACCAAAATGCTTTTTTTTTTAAATAAACATTCGCTTAATTGATTCCTATATTGAAGCTCATGTGTTTAATTTTATACTCCAGTCTGTAAACCATGGCTCCCTTTTGAATATAAGTGAGATAGAAGTCACATTATAATATAATGTAGCCAGGCTTTCTGTGACAGACCAGTAATTCAAACACTTGGAAGGCTGAAACCAAATAGCAAGTGCAAGGCCAGCCTGAGCTATAAGGTGATGTCAAGACAGTCTGATCTGGATATTGAGTGATACTTTCTCTCCAGATGTAAATCTGAGATGGACATGGCCACATGTGTATTATCACAGAATATCAGGAGCTAGGAGACAGTCTATCTGGAGTGCTGAGTCTGATTTAGCTACAAAGGGAGTTAGAAACAGGCTTAGAGGAGACCCTGTCTTAAAATACTAATTTTTTTTTTTAAAAAAGGATGTAAAATGCAAATCAGAGTGGGAGGCCACATGTAACAATCGCTGCTCTTTTTGTTGGGTACTTGAGATTGTCCTCCCACTTGTAGCCAAAGCCAGCAGATACATTTCCTCCAGATTGTAAACACAGCTTCCTAAGAATGGGGAAGAGAGAGACCAGAGGTGAGCCAGAGCTTTCTGGGCTGGGGTTTGGGGGTGCACTGAGAATCACATCTTCTCTGCTCACACCCCACCTCCACTATGTCCCTGGTGAAGACCTTTCAAAAACTTGAGAAATATGACTAAGCCGATGGTTTGGTTATTTTAAGTCACTCTCATTATATATCAAGCTAGAGGCCAGAGTATTTAAAATCTAATTACCTGTGAGTTGTGAAGTCCAGGAAAGCAATGTTCAGAAACAGTGTGTCTGGGAAGGCGAAAACATTAGCAATTATTGGATGGCTGTAATTTCAGTGTAAAGCTTAAGTCTGGGTATGCGCGCTGCTGTCTGGTGGTATATGTTATGCTTCTGACATTTGGACATGATACCCGAGAAAATCGATTTAAAAGATCACATGTTTCATTTGGGCTCATTTCTGGCGTCCATGTTTGTATAACCCTGTCTGTGGCTTTGGGCCTGTGATGGCAGAGTTCAACATGTTCAAATTCTGGTGTAAAGGCATGTTCACCTCGTAATGGTCAGAAATAGAGACAGGCAGATTCAAGAGCAGGCTCCCAATATCTCCTTCAATGCTATGACTCCAGGAACCAAAGCTCCTCCTGGTACACCCTGCTCATGGCCCCATGGGCTAGGGACCAAGTTTTCCATCAGTGGGTCTTTGGTGGATACTCCATATCTAGTCTATACCACATGGGTATCATTGAGAAAAATAGTATCTGTGATGCTATTAGTATTACCAATGCTACTAAAAACTCCCAGCTTTTATGGAAAACAATTTTCATAAATTCACATGTGTGTGTGTGTGTGTATGAACACACATATATTATTTAACCTCATTCTAAAAAAGCAAAGTTTCAAGATACAATCCTCATTTGCATATATAAAACTATCAGCTGGCTTGGTGAGGTGACACCAATGATGTCCTATTCCCAGAGAACGGTAGAGAAACACTCTTGGTACCACAAAGTAAGAAGCTGGAGAAGAATGCACAGGTCAGGTCACAAAGGCAGTGCCAGTCTTGGCTAAAGTGACTCTAAGTCAGCCAGTGAGAGGCGCTGACAGGTTTTAATAATATTCTGTGTCTGGTGACAGGATAGAGCAGAAGATTGGTAGCTTTGGAGAGCATTCATCTAGAGACAAAAAAAAAATTAATGGATGTTATAAAATTTTAACACAAGGATTTAAATTTTTTGCCAGAAAGTAGAAAATGGGAATTTCTTAGTAGGCGTTGTGAATGTTGCGAGAGAGAACTCAGGCAGGCAATATTTTAAATAAACGACTTCTGAGAATAGGCTAGTTACCTTGTTTGGTAGAGTCACGTTCATTGAGTTAGCCTGTGATAAGCCACCGACTAATAGAAAGAGAGCGAGATCAGTTGGTTATGTTAGGTTTGTATAGTGCTCTGGTTTAAAGTGCTTGTCTAAAAGTTACCTTTAGAGTCCATTGAATATGCTTCGTGTTACCTTAATGAGTCAATGAAAGAGCTTTTCAGATGTAGAGAAAACAGGAGAGAAGCTAAAGAAGAAATGGGGCTGTCCTAGCTCCCTCTGTGCTCTTTGAGATATTGGAGGAAGAGAAGCAAAAGGGGAGGGGGCACAACCAGAGAGACAGGGAAGCTGTGGTAGGCAGGGCAGATCCCCTGCCACGTGATATGTCTCTCTCGTGTCTCTAGAAAGACTGGATGAACCAAAGCAGCTGGAAGAGAGTCCCACCTGCACCCTAGGGTGCTGGCAATGGTTCTGGGCCCCTGCTTCCTAGAGCATGCCAGGGCATGCTGTCTACAAAGATCAAATGGCCAGCTTTGCATCAAGTTGCTTTTCTGATCAAAAGCCCCAGGTAAACCAAGTCTCCAACCCAAGATCCAGAGGCGGACGCCGCCACACTGCCGGTGGCCAGCGTACCTGGCTAACTTCACTGTGTTCCCTTTATACACAGATGATGAGGAAGCCAGAGAGCTGAAGTCAAGCACACCAGAGTTAGCCAGCAATGACATAGCTGTCAAGGATTCGTGGCAGGATGACTTGCTGGGGGGGGGGGGGAACCCATAGAATCCCTTCCAGGGATATTGTAAGAACAAATGAGATAATCCCCAGAAGGGGCCTGGAGCTTTTCCAAACAGAGGTGTCGTGACTCCCAAAGGTACCTAACCTACTACTTGAGAATAAAATTTGTGTTTGTGGAAGGCAAACTGAAATTTTTATTGCTAACAAGGGCAGCTGTACCCAAACAAAAAGAAGGCAGGAAAGTGTCGTTCCTCCCCGCCCCCCACCTGAGTGTTTCTCTAAATAAACAAATGGGTGAGGTGTGGCAGACATGGCCTTGGGGCGGTGGAGGAATGACAAGGAAAGCTAGAAAAAGAAATTCACCTAGCTCCATTTCTTTTTCCTTTAAGAGGGACATTCATTCTGTGCTTCTTATAAGTTGCCTAAAATTGTGTTTGCTTTCGATTTTATTATATTTATTTGGTAATTGGAGCCAGAGCTCACCTGTCTCTACCGGATAAAGGACACCTACATGGGCGGTTAGTGTTTGATCTGAGCTGGCTTCTGCGCTGGCTAAGTTTTGAACTGACCAGTAAGTACTTGTTTATTTGGTATATCGGCAGCAACTAACTAGGAAAACTGTCTGAACGGATTGTCATCAGGGAGGATGTTTATTAGACATAACAAGCAGTGCAGAGGTTGTTTGGGTCCAAGAGCTGAGCCGTCCATCAAGAGCCCAGGGGTAAACATGTCTCTGTGATCGGCCACACTCACTGTGTCAGCTCTGCCCTCAAAGTGGCATCCGCTCTGCTTGGAAGCTGGCTGGCTGGCTGAGACAGTGCTAAGGATGAGACTGGGATGCAGAAAGGTGCAAGACAGGATCCCTTCCCCTTGTCCATTCCTTTCTAGCCACTGTAAACAGCTCTTACAGCCTGCCCCCTGGCAGACCGTCCTCGCAGTTCATTGGCCAGAATGGGGTCTCCTATCCATTTCCTTAAGCCCTGATTGCAGGAGAGCTTGGAGGAGGTATCCAGAGTGGAGCGCACACTGGGGCTCACGCAAAACCTACTTCAGTTTGCAAACATTCAGGGAGAAATGTCAAGGGCTATTAAAGCCAGCAAGGCTGATTCCTGTATAACAAGGTTGGGCTTAATTGTTGTCATTAGTCGGCTCTTGTCTCCTCAGCTTATAAGTGATCTGATAAGGACAAAGTCACAGAGAACATCAGCCTCGGTAAGCTAATTATTAGTTCCTAGATGATTGTTCCAAAGGCAGGTTGAACTTGGGCTTTCTTTCTCTGGAAAATCACCCCCCACTCCCACCCCCCTCCCCCATGATACGAATCAATGGGAAGCAAAGGACAAGAACAAATCCACTTGTTCAACAGGAAATTAGTAAACAGTGCTCACGTGCTGACAATCACTCATCATTAGATAGTGAGGGGGCATGAGCAAAAAAAAGTTAGGATTGCATTTGGCTTTGGCAATGGCCTGGTACGCTGGCTACTTACTTTCCTAATTGGCTTAGTCATTCTAATAGAGGTACCAAAGGCCTTGATTAGACACTGAAAGACACATGATGTGGAAGAGCAATCCTAGGGCTTTCATTTGACTTTATACAACTCAGAAGTTCCCTGCATATATGTGAACATGTCTTAATTACATGTGTGGCTAATTTGCAAATGTGTCTAATGTTTATTATCAGTGCTTCTCTGTTTTCAATATTTTCTATGTGAGACCACTGTATTGTATGCCAGTACAGATTCTACACATACCAATCCCATAGTGAGATGACTAACGTCCTAATTCCACATCAGCAAATATGATTTAAGAATCTGGTTGTTTCACAATCTTAGAAATATGGCTTTTTGTCTGAACTATCCTGATTTGAATATTGGGTTCTCAGCTTACTGACTTTAAAATTTAGTCAAGGTATATAGTTTACATGAACCTATATTTATCCATCTGGAAAGTAAGAATAAAAATAATATCAATAAAGCAAGACTGCAATCAACATGATACATTTGCCATGTGAGTACGTTTATAGACATAAATTACTTGTGTGTGTCTGAGATATACAGGTCATTTAACAGAGTTCTGTTATTATCATGGAATCTGTAAGCCATCTGGCTAGGAAGTTATACCAGCCAGAAATTATTTCAAAGCTCTTTTTGAAATAGTGAAAGCAGTATGTAACTCTACATGTGAATATCTAATAGCTATTGAAACTGTGCCAAATGTTCAATGTATATGTCCAATAAAACATCAGGCTGTTATTCATGATACTAAGAGAATCAATAATAAGTATAAAGCAGCCAGTAGTTCTAAATGAGAGTCCTGTTGGGGGAAAAAAGGGGTGTGTGTGTGTGTAGGTATTACTCAGTGGTCAAGCTCTTACTGACCTTACTACCTATGAGATTCCATCCCCAGCAGGCATGCCTCCCCACCCCCACCCCGACACATGCTCAAAGGAAGAAGAGAAACCTCCTTTTCAGGTTGAGGAGGATCATGCTTAGCGGTGGAGGGTTGCCTGGGATGCATAAGCTCGGGGTAGACTCCTCAGCACAACAAAAATAAGCAGTTTCTTTAGCAGTGGATATTTAATTAGTTCAACTTATCTTTGAGACTCTGCCTTTCCTATAAAAATCTCCTTTGTTGATACCAACAGCACATATTGTCTTGGGCAACGGGCCCAAGCTTTCCTGTTAACTCATCCATCATCAAGTACATGAAAATACATTGTGAAGTTTTTGTAATCTTTCAAGTTCTGGGCATAGAGCAACTTCTCATCCCCGAAGATGGTAAATTTATAGTCTTCTGACATAACAGACCAGAACTAATCGATTTTGTCTCCAGTATGCATTCTCATAAAATGAGAGAGAGAGAGAGAGAGAGAGAGAGAGAGAGAGAGAGAGAGAGAGAGAGAGAGTCACATGGAGAAAGGAAGGAATGAGAATATTAACTGGTCATATAGCTAGCAATGAAATTTTCCAACTGTCTGTCTGGAAATCTTCATAAGANTGGGCATAGAGCAACTTCTCATCCCCGAAGATGGTAAATTTATAGTCTTCTGACATAACAGACCAGAACTAATCGATTTTGTCTCCAGTATGCATACTCATAAAGAGAGAGAGAGAGAGAGAGAGAGAGAGAGAGAGAGAGAGAGAGAGAGAGAGTCAGAGTCACATGGAGAAAGGAAGGAATGAGAATATTAACTGGTCATATAGCTAGCAATGAAATTTTCCAACTGTCTGTCTGGAAATCTTCATAAGATGAGAAGTCAGGGACCATATGACTAGTGACAATGTGTGTTTTGCCTCAATAGTTCCACAGCATCTCCCTAATGTTTGCTGTGTCATTTTTCTCAGTCTGATTCATTAACAACTTAGTTGAGTGCATAACCATGGTATTGGTTGGTTTCACAAACATTCATGAGCTTATGATCGAATCCTAGCATGCTGATACAGAAAACAAAGCTGAATGGCCCAGATTAATTTTTCTGTTGTTTTTATGCACAACTTAGATCTTTAAATTCCAATTGTAAAAATAACTGGTTTCAATGCCACATGACAACAGTATTGGAAAAACACATTCAACTAAAAGTGGAATATATGGAAATTTTTGGCCTCAAAGAAGCCTGTGTGTTTGGCCACAGTCATTTCAGAAGGCATTGCTTAGCTTTTTCAGGGTCTGTTTCTTATTTTTCTTAAGATGAAGACTTCAGCTAATTGCTAGATCCAATACATGGCCTCTAATTAGCATCTTTGAGGTTTCTGTTCTGATATGTAGATAATCACTCTGACTTCACCGCCTGCCACCCTCCATGTTCCCCTCCTTCAAGACCTGCAGTCATGTCTGCTTTTCAGTCTTTGCCCATTGCTCTTAACATGATGTCATATGGGGTCTCTTAATCAACATTTTCTCAGCTCCGACAGCTTTTCTGCATCTCAGACACATCTTTTAATTATGTACCAGATGTCCCCCAGGCACCTCCGACTCGGTAGGTGCTGAAGAGAATTTATTATCACGCTTTATGAACCTCCTCCTCTGCTCTCCTGGGTTATTGTCAGTGTGGCTCACTCCAGAGACCTGAGAATGAGGTGCAGCTCACATTTAGTCAGCCAGGAAGGCTCACTGACTTTCTGTGTCCTATAATCAATCGTGCCTTGACTTGGTCATGTTTTTGTTTTTTCCCCCATCTGACTGACCTCCTCTCTCTATGGGTCACTGTGCTCACCCTTTACATGGATTTTCATATGTAAATGTCACGTGCAGCCCAGGAAGTATGTGCTGTCCTTGCTGTAATTCTTTCTATTGCAGAGTGAGGGGGTGTGGAGCTTAGAGAGGATAGCAACATGTTTTAATGCAGCAGAGTGGCCAGAGTCCATTTGTAATCGCCGAATCCATGCCTGCTCATATAGGCTGGGGCCATACTGCCTCCTCCCCTTTTGATAACTGCTCCCTTCTAGAGAACTGTTGTCAAGGACATGATGGAGGTCTTAAGGACCCTTTAAGGGGAAGGCTGTGAAGCTACTCTGTTTTCATAATCACATCTAGATCCCATCTGCCCTCTCTTGTGAGTTAGCCTTTGCGCTGGTCATTCAGTAGTTTCAGGGGTTCAGTGCCTGCGGAGGCAACTGCATTGACCTGAGCTGCCCACATATGGTCAGTAAGGAAAAAACAAAAGTCAGATCACAAAAGAAACCTCCAGTCAAGCAATCAATCGCAATCCTTTCTTAAAAAGCCATATTTTTAATGTTCAATATAGTAAAACAGAAGAAATGCCCAAACTATTTCTGCTGTGTACTAAGGCCTTCAGATTGTTTCTAGAAAGAGCCCAGGGGGATATTTGGAGTGAGAAGCCAAGCAAGTTGGTTCTTCTCCCTTTCTGTCTCTCTGTCTCTGTATCTCGTTCTGTTTCTGTCTTCTCACTGCCTCTGTCCTTCTCTCGTGATGTGTGTGTGTGTGTGTGTGTGTGTGTGTGTGTGTGTAAGTGTATTGAGTGTGCATGAATGTGTGTATGAGAGTGTGTGAGTATGTGGGAGGGTGTGAATACATATGAGTGTGTGTGAGAGAATGTGTGTGAGTGCATTGAGTGTATATGAGTGTGTGTGTGAATGTTTGTGTAAGTGTATTGAGTGTGAATGTACGTGTATGAGTGTGTGTGTGTGTGTGAATGTATGTGTCTGTGTGTGTGTGTGTTTCATGGAACACCATTTTCACTTGAAAAGATCACTGACAAACAATGATATTCACACTTGGGTATTTGTCTCATGTATTCAAAAAACGAAAAAAAGGAAAGCCTATCACTCAGAAAAAGCAAATGACTGCACTTGTTGTCAGTGTTAAAACCGGAGCTCTCAAGTGCAATTAGAATTTTGCAATGTTCTCACCTGCCACTCAGAACCAGACAACCCTCAATTCACTGAGACTTTTCTCATACACTCTCTGGTGACTTTTCTCATGCACTCTCTGGTGACTTTTTCTCATGCACTCTCTGGTAACATTAAGAAATGTTGCTTTACAAATGTCATATAATGAAAGTCATCAAAATTTGGAAGATTTGCATAACAATGTGCTGACATCTTCCAAGTATGTCACCTATGATGGCATAAGCACATGCCTAATTGTGCAAAAGACACATTCAAAAGACTAGATAGGTCAGAAGCTTGTGAATACTGTTTCCAATGTCACAAAGTAACCAATGTCAGGAATTACCATTTGTAGAGCCTTGATTTCATAACAGAGAAAAATATTCTTAGCACCCTAGAAAGGCAACTGTCTGGTTGTAGATACGCCAGTGAAGGGATAGTAAAGTTTCCGGAAACTCAATTATATGGAAAGCAGTGCTTTGAGATCTCGCCCTCTCTGCTCCTTTTGAGTATCAAATTTTGGGTATCAAATTCTGTGATCCAGTTCCACGGTAGGAAGCATTGAATGGCAATCTTTCTATTAACCATCAGAGGGCTATATTTGCTTTGCTCATAGGTACCTACGTGCAAGCTCTTGGTTCCCTAATAAGGAGGCTCATCCCCTTAGATTTCTTTCATCATTTTTGTGCTGAAAAGATAGCTCTGGAGACAACGTGGTATATACTTCGCACTACCTCTGACTTGCTAGTAGTCCTCAGGTTAATCGTGTCCTTTGATCTCAGTGCTTATCTGAGCATGCTGTTCAAGACCCTTGGTGCTCTGTAGCTTGCCTAACCTTCCAGTTTTACCTCAGACCAATCTTTGATGTTGGTTGGTGTCAGCCTTAATGAACTGCGGAGACTTCCTACCAAGCTCTCCATGCTCTCTCATCTTTGTACACACACACACACACACACACACACACACACACACACACGAGCACTTGCTCGGCATCTCTTGTGACATATCTTCTGGCCAACCCTTCCCAGACTGCCACCACCACTACCACTACCATCACCTGTCAAATCCTGTTTAGTCTACAAAACCTATCACTTCCTCTGGATCATTTTATGAACCATCCTTCTCCCTCCCTTTCCTGGTCAGAGTAAATTGATCCAATTTGTGAACTTCAGATAGCCAGTTGTGTATGGATTGTATTTTAGATATCTGTATTAACATCTGTATCTTGCACGCTGGTTTGAAATCTCCTCAAGGAAAGGGCTGATGAATGTGCTGATATCTTCGATAGTCCATGGAAAGTTTCTGGTACATATTATTTCTGTGATGAATATTCCCTGAATAAATAGCCCAAGGGTTCCTTCTGGGTATCAAATTCTATGATTCAATTCCACAATAGGAAACAGTGAATGGCAGTCTTTCTATTAACTGGCAGAGGGCTCTGTTTGCTTTGCTCATATGTGCCCACACACAGGCTCTTTTCTTCTTAATCAAGAGGATCAACTCTTTGGATTTCTTTTATCTTTTCTGTCCTGAAAAGATAGCTCTGAAGACAACATGGTATATTAAATGGATGAATTTTAATAAATTATAATGCACATATATGCATTAATAATGTATGTTCCACATCAAGGCTTCAACAAGAATTAAAATTTAAATCTGTTCTAATATGGATATGAACTTATGTAAGAGTTCTGTAATAAGCTCACAATGAACTAAAAATGAGGTGGGAAAAATTTAGAGATCCCCCGAAAGCTGATGGGACTTTACTACACAGCAAAGTGGTAAGAGAAGTTAACAGCTCCTGGGATCACTGAATATGGAAGCCTGTTCCAATACTGGTCATTCTCTAATTCCCCTAGTCATGGAAAAGCTGAGAAGAGGGGATTGATCTGTCTGATCAGGGTTTAGACAGATGTCTGAGAATTTCACACACATTTATACTTCATTTTGCCCAGAAACCAAATTCTTCACTATGTACCTTTGTAAGCAAATAAGGTAAATTATTATTTCTTTGTAAGTAAATATTTATGAATTTGTGACAGTATCTTGCTCCATACCATTTATTTTTGAGGGATTTCCACATGTGACATTTAAAATATTTTATTTTGAAAATTGGAAACATAGAAGCTTTCAAGGAAATGAAACTAAAACAATGTACAACCAGCCATTTTTCTGTAACAAAGTATTGGCACCTAAACAATGAGGTTCTCTTTAAAAATAGTTTTGCATTTACTCAGTGTGTTTGTGTGTGTGTGTGTGTGTGTGTGTGTGTGTGTGTGTGTGTGTGCGTGCCTGTGTGTGGAGGCACCCATAACACTGTACACATGTGGACAACAGACTTATGATAGTTGGTTCTCTCCCTCCTCCATGTTTATTCTGGGAACAGAGTCCAGGTTGTGAGGCTATGCCACAGGAACCTTTATCCACTAGGCCTCCTTGAGCACCTTCCATGCTGCTATGGCTTTGGCAAGGCTAAATGACACACACAGGATCTCTGAGACAGACGCTACAGAATGCCCAAGTGCCCACCCCATATTCAACATTATTTTCTCTCAGTGCCAGTAAGGAAGACAATATGAGTTCAACATGATGATCAAATTAAAGCAACTTTACCCCACTAGGAGAGCAGGTTTGTCCCTGTGCTGCCTTCCCGTTTTACTGCCTGGGATGACCCATAGGCACCAAGCTCATGACCAGAGATATGAAACAGGTATGATTTGACTCTAGGTATTAGAATCTAGCAGAAAACAGCGACTTCTTCAGGGTTTAGAAACGTATAACCGAGAGAGGATTCAAAATGGACCAGAGATAACTTGAAGCCTTAGTTTAGTTCTGTACAGTCTGCCATCAGTAAAGAGCACAGAGGAAACGGTTAGATCCCTTCTAAGTAAATCAGAATCAGTTATCTCCCTGTCTGACCCATGTGCTGCTCGATCTAGAAAAATAAAATAAAATAAACCCAAACAAGCAAAACACCCAGAGTCATAAAACAGGATCTCTTTCTACAAAATTAGTGAAGGAATAATTTAACATTTTGATGGGCCTCAGTATGGTGGTGGGATGTTATAAATGCTAACTTCAAGACATCTTGGATTGAAAACTATTTTTACTGCCACTGGGAGGTATCAGGGGACTAGTAATTCCAGTACAAATTCAATAAAAACAAAGCAATAAGATCTGTTCTTTTTCCTAAACAGTCCAGAGCTTCTCATTGTCTGTGTGCTCAGCATTTCCTCTCAACAACTTGCCAAGCATCAGAGGGAGGGCGGCTGAGGAGAAAACCGCTCCAAAACTAGAATGGATGTGGGGGCTGGAGGGGATCAGGGAGCGGAGGAAATGTCAAAGCGACTTTGATGATTAATTCTGTGCCATAGTCGCAGATCCTTCTCCAGGGTGACTGCTAGATGCATCATGTTTTTGTTATTGTCTTAGTTTCCACTTCTCTCTCTGGAATTTAAAGATGGGACTTTTGTGGACAACACAAATAAAGGGACGGCTACTTCTGTTTCAACATGCCTGTTAGTTTGAACAGTTTGTCGCAGCAGAAGTAATGATTCTATGTTCCTTGAGAAATGGAGCCAGGCTTTTCCATCCCTTTGCCTTTGGCCCACCCCTCTCCAGCCAGGTGAGAATCTTCTGTCCCTGGGCTCTGTCACTCTGCATGCTCTTCTGCATGGGGACTTAGAAGTGTCCCCAGCACACCAAGAGCTTATTTAAAGGAGAATGGTTGGCTTGTGAGGAATTCTGATAACATAGCAAGGAAAAGGGTTGGCAGAGCTGACGTTACATTCCTTTAACAAAGCGATTTCTACTCCAAGGACCCATTATTAGAAACAATATAAATGGACTCATTTATTTCCCGAAGTAAATAGGAGGTCAAATGTTCCATTATTTCCTTTTGATAGATGAGGGCAGAGGTAATAAGGGATCACAGGGCCCAATATCATGTGAGTTATAAGCAAGAGAGTCGCAGTGCATAACCCAGGGAAGGTGGTCGCAGCATCCCTTCTTCAGAGCCTTACTCCACCCGCAAAGTCCAGTACAACGTCAAAGTTGTCTCAAGTCCTTGAAATCAGTAAACCCAAAGAGGAACTAAATAGAATCTGTCCTGCTCAGAAAATGCCTCCAAGGGGTCCAAGGAACAACAACAACCAAAAAAAAAAAAAAAAAAAAAAAAAAAAAAAAAAAAACTAAAAGGCTAAAAGATTTGGCTTAATTAAATGAAGGAAATAGGAGGACTTGGATGTTGGGAAAGGCAATACCTCAATTGTTAGTGCTAGCCCTATCAACATGAAGATCTGAATTCAATTCCCAGAACCCACATGAAAATATCAGGCACAGGAGCACACAGTTGCAATATCAGTGATGCAGAGGCAGGGAACTGATAATTCCCTGGGGCTGACTGGCTGGCCAGCTTGTCCTAACCAAAGATCACTCAGCCAGTGGAATACTTGCTTCAAAGGTCCTCTTGCACCCCCACCCCACCCAGGCATACGAATATGTGCACATTTGTAAGTTCGTGTGCACCCATATACACACATGTACATCTGCATGTACATGAACAGGCATAGATATGCACTCACATAAATAACACAATGCATGTATGTATTTTGAAAAGATGGGTCTCTTTCTCTAGAACCATTGGCTTCTGAGATGCTGCTGTTGCTGAGGTGGTTTTCAGTGATTCGGTTAATGATGCTGACAACTAGAACATAGTTGGGCTAGACCAAATTTCTTCCCTGTCTTGCAATGCAAGGAATTAGGCATGTATGGCAATAGCTCCATCATTATCAAGACTTCTTGATTTGGAGAGTTAATATATGTTGTGATGCAGGAAGTATGGTGGAAAATGGCCCTTTATAAACAAACAGACAAGCATTACTGTCCTTACTGTTTTAACAAAAGTCTGCTATAATACACTTGGTCTCAAAAGGTGCCAGAAAAGACCATTTTTAAATGTTTTATGTTTTTCTATTCAACCAAGATACCCTATGTGTTGTGTATAATTTGAAACACGCATACATTGCAAATGGCTAAATTAAGCTAATAAATGTTCAAAACGGGCTTCTGCTCTGTTTATGAAATTTATCACTTAAAATTACTGAAACATATTGAAATAACAGAAAATCATATTGAATGTTATTTCAAAGTAAACATTTGTAGCTAATCACCAAAACAGGACAATATTTTTTGCCCCCAAAGCCAGTGATTGCAGGGTGTTCTTTCTTCTTCCTCCCCTGTCTCTTGCTTTCTTAACAATCGTGCATGTTTTCCATCCACTTAGGCAATTCTTATGCAAGAAGCTAAACGTAATTAAATGTGCAGGATGAAAAGATGGCCCAGGCACTGCTGGTACCCCCGGGACCTGAGAGCTTCCGCCTTTTCACTCGAGAATCTCTTGCTGCTATCGAAAAGCGTGCTGCAGAAGAGAAAGCCAAGAAACCCAAGAAAGAACAAGATATTGATGACGAGAACAAACCAAAGCCAAACAGTGACTTGGAGGCTGGGAAGAACCTTCCATTTATCTATGGAGACATTCCTCCAGAGATGGTGTCGGAGCCTCTGGAGGACCTGGACCCCTACTACGTCAGTAAGAAAGTGAGTGCTTACGTTATATGGCCAATCTATTCTCGATTAGGTGTGCAAACCAGAGGCTTGTGTGCATTAGAACATTGCCATTGTCATCCGTGAAATAGTTTGTGGCACTCTTTATTGCTACACGTCTTGAAGAACAGAAACATGGATAAGAAATGAAATCTCTGCTACGGAGGAATAAGCATAAACCATTTCTACCATTTCATAGTACTGAGATAAGTGGGAAAACTTAAATTTGACAGCAAAGATAAGCATCTGCTATTGCTAATCCATTTGGCTGCTTGATAGACAGCCAGATTGTAATTATAAGGTGGTTGCTATACTTATTTTTTAGTTCATACTTGGCTTGGTATTTCTTACAATCATGTGTGTTCTATAAGATATCAATTTTCATATCTATTCCTATAGGCAGGTAATTCATGAAGAAACATGTTTATCTAGACTTGCATTTTTAGTCTTTCCCTCTAACTTGGCATATGATTAGGAACTTCTATAGGCTTCATTGAGATCATGATAGGAGAACTTCTAGACTATCACAAATAGTTAAAACATTACTACAATGAAAGAAAAATCAAGGTTAGAAGATAAAACATAGTGATGATAATAATAATATCAAGAATCTCCATGTAATTTAAAGGAACAACTATGACAATGTTTCTCTGATGTTTAAAATAACTACACAGTTCTGCCAGGTTTAGTTTCAATACTTAAACCAGCTTTGTGAGACCCATAGGGAATCTAGATAAAGGATATTATCTTAATACCTACATGAATATTTTGGCTCCTTTTAATCAGGGTGTATAGCTTACCTTCACAATGAGAAAACAGTTTATTGTAAAGACAAATTAACATCATTCCAAGCTGATGATTTCTGGATTAACAACTAAATAGACCACCTTTACTTGTCAAAGTAGAACTTTAGAAAAGCAATGGTTGGAGACAGTGCATTCTTTAGGTAGTTAGTGTATGATATGACCTTTTAAGTCCTGGGGATGGGAGATGGCTCGGGGATTCAGAGCACTTGCTGCTTCTATAGAGGACTGGGGGTCTGGTTCACAGCACCCATGTCAGGAGACTCAGGACTGTCTGCAATGACAATGACAGCAGATCTGACCCTCTCTGTGTGAATACTCTCATACATATGTACATACATATACAAAGGCATACAGATAGATAAAGATTTTAAAAAAGCTTTACAAACATTATAAGTCCTTTTTACTAAGTTTAACAAAGGAAGGCACAAACACGCATTCGTATGCTTCTAAAAGAAACTGTGATTTACTATACAGAGGTGATCAAGAACTATTTGAAATTTAGAAACTCTGATGGTTTCTAAAGGATGGTTAACAATAAGATGTTTCTCCCAGAGACTAGAAGAACAGGCCTCATTTGAGAAAAGAATAAACGTGTTAGCATACACACTTGCGACATCGTGTGTTGTCTCATACTTGTAAGCCCAGCACTTGAGAGCCAGAGTCAGAAGAGTTGTGAGCTCAAGGCCAGCCTAGGATACAGAAGACAGCTTGAGCTACAAACCCCACAGTATGTTTTAAAAATTATTTTCAAGACATGGAAGTTTGTTTCACTTTGATATGAAATTGTTATTACTCCTTTAAAAACAAACAAAATGAAGGAGTCAATTAGTTTGATAGGCTTACCAGGGTAGAAAGGAAGAAAATGGAGATATTACTTAATGGGAAGAGAGCTATATTTTCTTGCATTAAAAGCATTTCCTTTCCAATGACAACACCATCTCTTTATGAAAGGGACATCCTGGGCTAACCCCACCATTTGATTAAGTAAGCTGCTTGGACCCCATGTTCAACAAGGGCTCTCCTGTCCGATTTGTTTTCTCACAGATTTCCTGAGGGAAAGGCACCACTATAATTCTTTTTCTACATGCGACTATAACATACACATTTTAATGTCAATTGATTGTCATCTGACTTGATAGGTCAGGCTTTCAAGGTTGGTTAATTTTCTAGTTTGCTACTAGAGAACAGAATTGTCCTCTGTGCACGGGAAAGGACAGGCATGGCTCACCCCAAACTGGAAACCATAATTCACTTGGATCATAATTCACTCTAGTGAATGTAAGTGACTCTAAACGCTCCAAGGAGAAGCCCTGCCTTCATTAATGAAATACCTCTGAGGACAAGAACTCAGGTGCTACTTATAGAAATGTAATTTGTGACTCTTAAAAGTTAAAGGGAGAAAACAGTATATGAATTCATAGAATCTCACCATAGTACAAAGCCATGTTACTACATGGCCATTTGTGTAAAAGACCACACAGAGTTCAAGAGATTCATGTAATGACTGGCTGTTGCTGATTAGTGATGTATCTTAGTGCCGAATATAACTAGATGAGTAAGACCACAATATATTTTAATAGCATTTAAGTTGGCCAGGTTAACGGCTTAAAAATAGTGGCATGATAATAATAGCTAACATTTGTTGGGCTCACCCTATGTCAGGAGCCACTTGGATACTCCAGTTCATTTCATGCCAATGAGCCAGTTCATTAAGCAGTTGCTCTCGTTAGTCTCAGTTTCCACATGGGAAAGTAAAGTCAAGGCCAATTCCTTCACTTACCAAAGTCATTCTCCATCAATGATAGATCAAGAGGCTTGGAGCTCTTGACCGCTGGTCAAACTGACTGCAGTAACAATAAATGTAAAAATAAGATGGTCAAAAGTTGGTGGCACCACACTTTTAAACACGTTTTATTGACTCTTTGTGAATTTCACATCATGTACCCCAATTCAACTCATCTCCCTGTCCCTTCGTATATAACCTCTGCCCTTGGCAACACCACCCCTACCATGAACAAAAACAAAACAAAACAACCAAACAAAAAATATCTAGCCATGGAAGCTGTGGTGTGTCCTGGTGATCACACAGTATACTCTTTGCCCAAACAGACTTACTTGCAAACGTTCATTGCAGTGAGTCATTGGTCTGGTTCGAGGCCTCTGGCCTCTGCTACGTCACTGATACAGGATCCTCACAGGACTCCTCTCAGATATCCTGTTGTTGCCCTGGGCTGTACTATCTTTTAAAATTGGGTGTCTGATCTATTCCATTGAGGTATAAATCTGCTGCTTCTCTCACAACACTAAGAATTTCAGCGAAGTTATTAGTATTTATTCAGGAAAAAAAAAGTAATTAGCACTCCTGATGCTAACAGTCGTGACGAACTTCAGCCACAGTGTTTATAGCAATTCTGGCGATAAGCACCGAATCTTTTCACAGTGCCTCACCACCTATTGTTACTTGGAAACCCGACTTTATAGTTGGTGTAACTTCTCTGAGTTCCAGCCAGCTCTTATATTCTTGTGTAGTTTTTGGTGTAGGTACATCATTCGATAACGTCAGAACGCCAGACTTCAAACATTGCCCTGTAATTCTTTCACTACGTAGATCATTAGAATTTTACTCCTTGTTTCTCAACTCTCAGGGTATGCACTGTTATACATTCAGAGTAGTTGCAACATGTTCTCCAGTGTCGGAGCCACAGAGCCACTAGCACCCACAGGCTAAACTTGCAGGAGAAGCAGAGGGTTTCATATTTAAAGGACAATTCATTCTTGCGTAGACTATTTTGGGAGATATTTCAAAATACACACCCCTTTCTAATGTTGCCAGCAGAAATTGCTTTTTCAGGGAAACTGTTTAAAAGAGCATGAGTTAATGCACTTTAAATCACTGGGAACTTTTACGCACCATTGCGGCCGCTGATGCCTAAATGGATCTTGATCGCTGTACTGTGAGTTCGTGACAACCCACTTATGCATCTGTAGTTCAAGGGCAGGCTTAGTGAGGCTCATTGTTACTGGCAGGTAATCTTGATGCTAGTAAGAGATAGTTTACTTGCCCTCTTCCTAGAATTTATAGAGCTCAGCTCATTGAAAATGGTTAGTTAAGTAACAGTTGGCTCAATGGTCTTAAACCCAGAAGGGCGGTGAATGGGTTGCTTGCTTGCTGTCCCTGCTCACAGTATAAACATTCCTGCCTGCCTCTTCAAACAGAGCCTGTTGCGAGTTGCTGTGAATGTATGTGATGTAGCCTTAGTAAAAGGGTGCAAACATATTATTAAGTAAATCAGTGCATACAACAGATGTCATGAAGGTGAACAGTGCCTTAAAGGTAAACCCATATTTAATTAGAACAGCATTTATTGGCAAAGCACGCTATTAAAAACTGTGGGGGGAAATGCAGCCATAAACTGCAGGCTCTTTGTGCTCAGTCATTTGTAAAAAGCACCTAACCAGGTTCTCCCACAAATGAACCCCGTGTGGAAATTGCCACTTGCTGGTGATTGCCAGCAACGTGTGAGAGAGTACAAAGTAATATTGTAAGGGTTAGTGACAGGAGAACCAGCTAAGGGATGATCAGAAGGCAGTGTGATTTATCTGGGAAAATGTAAAGGAGGTACTGAGAGTGGAAAAAAAGAGATTGAATAATAAGACTGCCTGCATATTAGAATTACCCAAGGAGAATGTTGAAAACACCTAAAAATCTGCCATACTCCTAAACTTAAATATTGACAATACTGAAGAACTAGGGCATCCTAGCATGAGGGTCGTGATAGGTAGGATAACTTTGCGTAGTTAGTTAGACCTTTCTACAGGTATAGCTGTCTTCACTGAGTCTATTACCACGTGCGTCACAGTTGGAGGGACAGATTGCTAGGTTCTGAGTGGGACTGACAAGTGGATTCAATGGCTGGAACAGAGATGACTCCAGTGGTAAAAAATAAAGGATGATCCATCCTGGGTGTCTTGAAAGGTAGTCATGGGTCTGCATAGCTTAAATGCTAAGATGATGTTGTATGTTTCAGATCATAGACTTTTAACTGTGGCTTGGTCTTTGAAGTCATGTACTTAAAATTAATTTTCAACGCAGCTGTCTTTTCTCAGTATAAGCGATGAAGTAGATCATTCTTAGCACACAAAATCTGGTTCCATAACTTATTTAAATGTCTTAGATCAATTCAGCTGCTACGGAAATGATGGGAGGCCACCACAAAACTAGGGTTAGAAGGTTTGAAGCTATTAATTTCAATAAATTCTGTAATTAAATAATGATATTCATAAAAGATTATTTTAACACTTATATATACTGAATGATCTGAAAAGTTACCAAAGCTGGAGACAGATGGTAAGCCTCAAATAGAAATGAACCTTGTAAAGTTCTTTAATTTGATTTTTGAAAATGTGTAAGACTATCAGTTTGTATCAACAGGTTTGGAGGCTTAGAGAGGGAGAAGGTAGTACCCCAGTGGGCCTTTGTGTGTATGTATGTGTAGGGGAGAAACACTTAGCCTGTGCCTAGTAAACAGGATATTGGTTGTGTTCCAACTGATCTAAATGAACACATTTGTACAAAAAAAGTCAGGTAAAAAGTTCTCGATGTGTGTTGTAAATGCTTCAAATAAGCCTGCATGTCTAATTTGGTAATCTCTCTCTCGTGTTTTCTTTTTCAGACTTTTGTAGTGTTGAATAAAGGGAAGGCAATTTTCCGATTCAGCGCCACCTCCGCCTTGTATATTTTAACTCCACTAAACCCTGTTAGGAAAATTGCTATTAAGATTTTGGTACACTCATATCCTTTTCACGTGAAAATGCCATTTCTAAGAGTTGGTTTTCAATGAAATGCCCTTCTCATGCTTTGTATATTTATAACATTTCTTTACAGCCAATGGTAACATTGCTAGTTTAAGCGATTGATTTCCATTGGCCTTCTGCTGTTTATGATGTATATAGAGTTTACCATTAAATTATTATCATAGTTCTAGAAGCAAATATGAAACATGTTAGCAAGTTTGTCAATGAACTAACCATACTATAATAGCAGAAATAAGAGCAAATCCTCTTTCCATTTCTCATCCTCAACGAGATCATTTATTATTGCTGAAGAAGTCTAGCCTACTGCAGTTATTATAATGTGTTTTACTATATGATATATATAGTTAGTGTCACTATATGTACTATCACATACTCCAACCTTAAATGGCTATCCATCTCTGGCCAATTTACTCCTCCTTTTCCTCCTCCTCTCCTACCTTCCCTTCCTCCTACCATCCTCCATTTCTTTCTTGCTCTCTTCCTTCTTTTCTTTTCTTCCTTCTGGAAACATTCACGAAACAGCTATGTGTCTCTGTACTTGGATAATAATATATCAAAAAGTCAACAACCCTAAAATTCTTTATGGGTCTGTGATGTGACTTAGTGGTACAAAACTAGCCCAGCATGTTCAAGGGGACAAATTTTGTTCCCAGTATGGTCTATACAGATGCAAACTATAATAGTAAGACATTCGTGTTATGGGAAGAATAAGCATAGATTGCAGTAGATCCTGGAGTAATGACAAAATACCTTTAAAATGGCATTCAGTAGTGGACCTTTTCTATAGGCAACCTCAAAAAGGCTTATATAAAGTAAAATACATTATCGTATGGACACAGGAAGCAGGAGATAACCCTTCGAAATCCATATAAATTCTCTCATTCTCAAGCTTGATATTAGAAGGTGTTTATATTTTAAAATAAAATTATTTGTCACATGAACTTCTGTGCAGTGAAATCTGTATTGAAAGAGCAAGAACAATATCCCTACCAGAACATCTAATGATACTACCTTGTTAGCACAAAACATCCCCTCCAGAGAGTGCTATACACTATAAAGAAATGAGTTACATCACTGTGAGGCTGCTTCTGTTATCTGTTCACAAGAGAATTCCTAAGCAGTTCCTAATCTTTTAGAGAGAATACTAGGCCTTAAGGAAAGCTTTGCCTTTCCTTATGGATCATGGTCTGAACCCAGCCAAGTAAGATTGATTTCACAGTTAAATTGTGCTTCTGAATCTTTTGTGTTGGATAGTTCTTAGGTGTCTAGAATGAATTGACATTTATTCCTTAACTACAATCTACTTTATTCAGCATGCTTATCATGTGCACTATTTTGACCAACTGTGTATTTATGACGTTGAGCAATCCTCCTGACTGGACGAAGAATGTAGAGTGAGTAGGAATACGTTCTTGGAATGAAACACACACACACACACACACACACACACACACACACACACACCCTCTCAGATTCTCTGGCAATCTGTTTGTGGTAACGGTCTGACTTGTGGCTTCTGTTTTTTGAAGTCACGCTAAGGACTTCTGTCTTTATTCTGTAGTTCTGAGAATGGCATGCAAGCAAACAACATCAATTTTTATTTTCAGCACTTTCAGAGATTGCCATAAAGATTTTCTGTACCATTGTAAGCCACCCTTTGCCAACAATTTATATTCTAGCAAAACATCACTTAGAATGTTTGAAAATACTTTCTACTAGATGTTATTGTCATAGTGGATCCTGCAGCAGCTCTTTCAGCTGAAATATCAGGTACCATTTATGACTTACAGTTAACAAAATTGAAACACCTATAAGGGTTGACTATGTATAAACTTTTTCAATAAGACTAAATGAGGCACTTGGGCACCTATAAATTTCATTTAATTTTAATAACATAATATGAAAAGCTAAGTAAATGGGATATTTGGATATGAATCTTTTTATTTTATTTTAATGTGTATGTGTGTGAATGTTTTGCCTACATGTGTGTCTATATAACATGTAGTGCTCAAAGAGACTAAAAGGGGGTGTTAAATACCCTGGACTGGAGTACAGAATACAGTCTGGGTCCCTTGAGAGACCAGTCTTCTGTCTAGTCCTAAATCTCTTTTTTTTTTTTAAAGGAAAAAGTGGTATCTTTAAGATGTTACACACACTATTAAAACAGTTTGAGTGTTATAAGAGTTTTTGCCTTGCATATTTCAATTAGGTAACTGTACAACTTTTCTAATCAACATCATTTGGTAGGTTTTTTACATTGTAATAGGAGACAAGCAAAATCGTGGTTGTCACTGCAAATAAATAAATAAAATTTAAAAGTGAAGCTAAACAAACAAATGGAATGTATGGAAAAGAGAAGACTGTAGGATAGCTCAGCTCCAAGATGGAAACAAACCACTTCACATAGCTCACAGACATCCAAACTGAAATATAAGCACACGCAAGCCTCACGTGGTAAAATGCTTCTCTTCTTAACACTCAGCTACTTCCTAAGAATCAAGTGTACTTTCTGCCCCTGTAACCTATGGAGCTAGGTGGGGGTGGGAGATGCAGAGAGAATGTGCCTGGGAAACTAAATGCAATGGTTTCTGTAACTACTTCTTTCTTCCTCCTTATAAGGGAAAGTCGCACACAAAAGCATTTCACACACACTGATCCTAACACTTCACACATACAAAGCAATTTTAGACTATAAAACACAATGAGTTGCCATAAGACAATCAAATGTTTCTATGGCTTAGATGGCATATGCTGAAAAGTAAACTCACGTTGTGCTTTTAAAGGACGTAGTGTGTAAAAACATGTACTCTCTGCTATTTTTGGAAGAAACAGAAATAAGTTGTCATCACTCAGAGAAATGGGCTAGAGCACACAACGATAGACCACAAACTCAAAAGCTGTTTGCCCCCTTGAAGGTTGAAGCTGGATTTCAACCAAATTTAAGTACAAAATTAAATTGAAGAATTTAGTCTATCTGTGATCTGAGGATTTAAGGCAAATATGGACCTGAGATCTTTAAAAACTGATGTATTTTATGTGATCATAAACATATATGTGAAGGAGACACAGAGACAGATGGGAGGCACTTTTATAATTCTATGCCTGACTCTTAAGAATAAGAAATAAAATCAATTCCCAATCTAGTGTAATAGCCTTAAATGAGCTTAGCTTTTGAAAACCTGAATAGGAATATTTCAATACAAATAAGTGAATGCACATTATGTGGCCTCTCAAAGAAGACACAAACTATGTGGTTACTAAAAGTTAAAACTTGGATAATTCTTTTTTATTAGCCACTAGCAGTGAAAACACTGCCCTTACGGGTACAAAATATGGGAAACTATTCTTTTTAGGAACATCTTTATTAATTCTTTGAGAATTTCACAGAGTATGTTTTGGTCACATCCACTCTCCCCAATTCCTCCAAGAAACTATTGTTCTAAAATGTAAGCAGTTTTACAACAATTTTGAAGAACACATGTATGACAAATGTATTATTTTCTCTTGTTTAATACTTCACTCACACTAATAAGGATAATTAAATTAAGATTCTTAGGTAGGTACAAATTTTTTACAAAATTTATTGCATTTTGTAAAGCTAAAAAAACAAACAAAACAAAAACCAAAACAACAACATCATCAACAGCAAAAAGAGTTAGCGTTTGCCATGCTCACAAAATCAGTTCTTTAACCTCTTGTTTCTAGTTGCTAATTTGGCTTGGGTACTTTTCCTAGGTATACATTCACTGGAATCTATACCTTTGAGTCACTTATAAAGATCTTGGCCAGAGGATTTTGCTTAGAAGATTTCACATTCCTTCGTGACCCATGGAACTGGCTGGATTTCAGTGTCATCGTGATGGCGTGAGTAATCTTTTTTTTTTTTTTCTTCTTCTTTTTTTTTTTTAAAGTCTGGAAAATTCAAAGGAATGAAAAAATTTGCTGTATAAATCAATTTAAGACATGTTTTGAATGCAGAGCTTTCTTGTTAGTCAGATCAACCCTATGCCATACACAGTATGATAATATGAATTAGACTATGAAAAGATAGATATGTCTAGCAAATCAGCAATATGTGGACTTATTTTATTGTCCCTTAGTCTTTGAGCAATAAATGGAGTTACTTTATATTCCGTCATCTTTTTCTTCATCAAAATCAAGTTACTTATTAACTACAATTTAATAGAAACTTTGGTGCCATGATAAATTTTGCAAACAATCATCATCATGTAAATGAAAATTACATTGAAATACAGTTCTATTTTTTTTTTCCCTTAAAGGCAGATTTCAGCCTTTGGCATCCTGAGCTTTAAATCAATTTTGTTTGTGTATCTCAAGGGGCTTTTGATGCCAATCCAGCATTAGTCACTTAAAATGAACTTTGCCAAAACTATCAGTAACTCTGATTTAATCCTACAGGTATGTAACAGAATTTGTAAGCCTAGGCAATGTTTCAGCTCTTCGAACTTTCAGAGTCTTGCGAGCTCTGAAAACTATTTCTGTAATTCCAGGTAAGAAGAAAACGGTGTAAGGTGGTAGGCCCTTATATCTCCAACTTTTCTTGTGTGTTATTGTGTTTGTGTGTGAACTCCCTATTACAGATATGTGACAGAGTTTGTGGACCTGGGCAATGTCTCAGCGCTGAGAACGTTCAGAGTTCTCCGAGCATTGAAAACAATATCAGTCATTCCAGGTGAGAGCTAGGTTAAACACCGAGGCTGACTTTAATCAAACCATATAATATTGGAATTGCAACCCCACCATTAGCCATGTGGCTTTTTGTTCAAGTCTATCATATTCAAAAATGCCAGACGGTGTTTCAGTGTTGATTCAGTTCCTTTAAAGCATTGATAATTTCAACTTTCTTCATAAAGCCAGCCTCTGAGTTTAACAGAAAGTTGCATGAGATACCCACATATCATTGATGAGTGTTTCTGTACTCCTGCTCCTACATTTAAGATGTATGTCTTCTCTCCTGCATTCTGATAAAGCTTTGATGTCATGCCCTGACTGACTGCCTTGTATTTTACCATTTGCTCCAGATCTATTTCAAACAAATAGATCACTGTTTGTAAAGGAGGAAAGGCTATGGCGCAGCATGTGCGTGGCCTGAGATCTTCAGGGCCTTAAAATTCTTTCCGCCTTTTAATTCAGTGCTACTTGCAGGTTGGCAGAAAGAATGGGTTGAGAGAAACAGCTTCATGAAACACACAAAACTGAAAGAAAAAAAAGTAATCTAGTATTTTACATGTTTGGGGTAACCCTTGATAGCACACAGAGAGAACTTCCTAAAGATTTGTGAACATTGGTTCAGAACCTGCAGCAGCATGGTGTTCATATAGAAGTGGTCAGCCTTCCATCTGTTTGTAAGTCATGAGACTCTACATAAAGCTTTCATGTCTATGTAGCCAAGCTACCATTCATGGAGGATGTGGAATGTGTGCACCTATTAAGAACTCTTGTCATAGATCACACTCCTAAGCTGACATATAGTTCTCTCTTCAAAGGTTTAAAGACCATCGTGGGGGCACTGATCCAGTCAGTGAAGAAGCTGTCTGATGTCATGATCCTCACTGTGTTCTGTCTGAGCGTCTTTGCTCTCATCGGGCTACAGCTCTTCATGGGCAACCTGAGGAATAAATGCTTGCAGTGGCCCCCGAGCGATTCTGCTTTTGAAACCAACACTACTTCCTACTTCAATGGCACAATGGACTCAAATGGGACATTTGTTAATGTAACAATGAGCACATTCAACTGGAAGGATTATATCGCAGATGATAGTAAGATTCATTGCCACTCTATGTTAGCCTTAGTGTTGCTGAGCGAGTTTTTAACTATAAACAATTCAGACTGTTTGAAGCCACTTTCTAGATAGACTTTATTGATGAACCATTGGGAAATGACTGAAATAATCAAACACTGATGAATTCTTTAAAAATTTATTGGGGATGATAGTGAATGCACCCTTGCACAACTGCACACAAGAAAAGGTCAGAGGACTTGTGGGAGTCACATCTGCCCTACTGTGTGTATCCTGGAGATCAAATCTGGGTCACCAAGGTCAAAAGCAAGCACCATTATCCAATGAGTCATCTCATCCCAAACTCTGCTATGTCATTAAAGTAAATAGTATTATTATGGAATCAAATTGGTTATTTTCTATATTAACAGGCCACTTTTATGTTTTGGATGGACAAAAAGATCCTTTACTCTGTGGAAATGGCTCCGATGCAGGGTAAGAAGGAAATAGTAAATAGATGATGATGATGATGATGATGATGATGATGATGATGATGATGATGAGATAAATAATAATACTAATGTAAAAGAAGTGGGAGAAATGCCATCTATGTAAATAATGAAGAATGACTGTCTGTCTAGGAAATGTAGTCTCTGAACCATAGATGATTACTGGAAAAAGAATTTTGAAAATTCTTAGAGAATAAACATAGTCACACCACCACACTGCCAGATAGAGAGCCAGCTAATTAGAAAACACACATACTGAGAAATCTGCATGCTACCATTGTCCTCAGCTGTATACATAAATCAGCCCAAACTAGAAATAGGTGAGATGTCTTTGCAAATACACACATAACCTGTTGTATGCACATATAATGAAACATTGTCAAATGAGAAATGAACCCGAAACTCATGTTCATATATGAGAAAAAAAAGAAATTCAAACCTGAAAAGTCTATGCACTACAAGAATCTAACCATGTGATGTCTGAAAAGGACGAAACAACAGAGATGAGCAGGGTTTAAAGGGACCCGTGATGGGGAGCAAACTCAGTGAAGCACAGTGTATGTCAGGTGGGAAAAGTCCTCTATATGGTTCTGTAACCATAACTGCATAAAGCTATTCTCAAGTCATGGAACTCAGATAAAAAATCATTGATCGAGCTTTGGGAGGTAGGTTTAGAGATCCCACAATAACATTTAATATATATATATATATATATATATATATATATATATATATATATATATATATATATATCAGAAAGAATTTAAAGATAGCATTAATACATAAAACAACCTCTAACATGTGAGGTAAAGAGAGCAGTGGTGTAAAATTTCCTAACTACTTTAGGAGGTGTGCAAAGCCTGTGACACTGGGAGAAAAGAGCAGTTGCCTAGCAATGAAGTGTTTCCCACAGTATTGTGAATGGCCAATCCTGACACCCCTGTACGTCATATACACAAGTGTTGAACAGTCGAGGAAATGGAGCTCTATGGTGGGAGCCAGTCTGCTCACTGTCAGAGAGGAAAGTTACAAACAAGCAACAGGAAAGGTCTAGAATGATCCTTGTGCTAATGAGTTAGAGTTCGAGATAAAAGAGGTTCTTCAAGTGCATCTCACTATAAACAAATGGTTACATGTAGACATATTTATGTGCTTATGTGTGTGCACATCACAAGTTAAAATGCACACACATACCTTCTTGTTTCATCAGCTGAAGGAGGGGCCAAGAAGTGCTAAGGGCTTACTAGCAATAAATGCTGCCTGCCACCAAGCCTTTGGTTTCTGATACTGTTCTCCATAAGAACTAGAGCTACCAGAGGAGTGCTTGAGTCTAGCTAGCACTTGCCTCGGGAAACAGAAAGAGATTAATTTGAAATGAACGGGAAGATTAAAATGTGCTAGTGGGTGAAAAGAAAAACGAGGTATGAAATCATGGAGGTTGTCTGTTACAAGTGCCAATTCCAAGAGTTCCCAGAGGTCAAAGATGGCCATCTTTAGCAAGAAATAAAATATCACTCAAATTATAAAATAAATACCCATGAAAACTTAGAGACTACAGACAAATATCCCATACAATAAAGTCCCAGGTATATTTTTGCACATACCATCCCTTTAAAGATTACCACTTCTAAGCTGTTAAATATTTATGGCACATTCTCGCTCTATTCCAAAGAGTAGAATCTAGAAAGGGAGGAAAATGTAGAGTTAAGAGTGGAGAAACCTATCTGGGACAGAAGGGTGCTAAGGAAAAGCTGACGACATCAGCAACGACCTTACTTAACCGTGATGTATAGATACCCAAACCAGAGCGTTGTGATGCAGGAAATACCACTCTCATCATTTCCCATAAGATCACATGTTCTGAAACGTGAGGTTATTTTAGACCACTGTACAGAACGGGATAACAGGTGATCTCCCTGACTTATTTGTCACCTTTTGATGGTTTCTCCTTCTTAATTTAAAATGATTGATTCTTAGCACTTTGTAAAGAGTGAATAAGGATGACATCAGAATGTCGGGCTGATCCCCCCTTGCTCTTCTAAATGGCCCTAAATTTGACTCTCTTGCTCTTCCTTTATTTATTTATTTTTTTTTTCTTGGCTTGTGTCTCTAACAGATTACACCTGTGAGCAATCAGTTAAAGTGTTCTGGGAATGAAAGCCTCGTCGCGGATGATGGCTTTTGACAATTCCCATAAATAAAGGGTGATTGGTAGAAATAGCTGCACTTTCTCTTCCATCCCCACCGTTGCTTCTTTCTTTCCCAGACAATGTCCAGAAGGGTACATCTGTGTGAAGGCTGGACGAAACCCCAACTACGGCTACACGAGCTTTGACACATTTAGCTGGGCCTTCTTATCGCTGTTTCGACTCATGACTCAAGACTACTGGGAGAATCTTTACCAATTGGTAGGGACTAAATGTACACAAGTGGGATTTGTGTTGATGTACTCATACAAAATACTAAGTACTACTTTATAACACTCAAAGGCACTAACTAAGGAAGTCACAATATTAGAGGGAATGGCCTTAGAGTCCTCCACATTCTCTTCTTCTCCCCTTCCCTCCTCTCTCCTTCTCTCCTCTCCCCTCCCCTCTCCTATTGCCTCTCCCTTGTCCTTATATCACTTACACACAAACTCATATATACACACAATGTAGTAAGTTTGATAGATAAAAGACCTTTTGCCTATGGGTTTCCTTCTGGAAGTATAGATATTTAAAAATAAATACAGAAAAATCATATGGGGAGTTTCTTATATGAAGTATATATATTCACACATATACACAAACGTGCATTGTACAAATGCATATGTTATTATTGTTTATGTGTATATAAACAATATTTAACTAAATCTGTAGACTGGGGAAGCATGGCATTTATAATGTTGTCCTGCTTTTGGAACAGTAATAATGATGCGTTAATGTAGATTAAACAAGTACTATTTTGAAACATATTTATGTCAAATGACATGGCAGTCAGACTGCTGATAGGCTGATTGGTATGTTTGTGTGTACGTATTTGTTCATTTTAACACCAAAAACTATTTGGTAAAAATAGTTGGATATTAAAATGCATCAACCTCCTGATTTCTAGCTATTGCAGTCTGATTTTTATTGTGGGAATACTATAGTAAAACATTAATGAAATTATTGCTTTTCTACACTAGACATTACGTGCAGCTGGGAAAACCTACATGATCTTTTTTGTCCTGGTAATTTTCTTGGGCTCATTTTATTTGGTGAACTTAATCCTGGCTGTGGTGGCCATGGCCTATGAGGAACAGAATCAGGCCACGTTGGAGGAGGCTGAGCAGAAAGAGGCAGAGTTTCAGCAGATGTTGGAGCAGCTGAAAAAGCAGCAGGAGGAGGCTCAGGTACTGAGTGATAGTTGGCTATTGCTCTTTTACTTTCTTGCTAGGGATCTTTGCCTGTTGTAACTGAGCTGGAGCTACCATTTTGTGTTGTATGTAGCTACTGACATTAGAAGACTCCAATCTCCCCAAATTTAAAAATGTTCATAAAATTGGAGTCAAACTTTTTAGACATCATAAAGTACTTAGCTACCAGGGTGGTATTCATCAAGGATGAAGCTTATTATGAAATATTCCTCACAGAAACTGAGGGTGTGATTTAAGAAAAACAATTAAGATTTCCAACTACTAATGTACCATTTCAATAGTAACCTTTGAAGCTGTGTCCTGTAGATAATTTATCTCTAAAGTTTTCAAGAACCCTCTGAGAATGACTGCTTTTTTTATAAGGCTGCCTTGGAGTTTGTATATTCTATATTGTTGTTTAAACTAAGGTACCAGAAAGGCATCTGAAATTAAGCAACAATGTTTTTTTTTTCATTGCTGAAGTTTATTTAAGCTGGAGATATAGTGACTGAAGCATTCATTCTTTAAAGAAGTGGGAACGCAAGATTGGGTTAAAAGGTATGGGGTTGCACTCTAGTTACTGCAAGAAGAAGGCTGTAGGCAGACATACAGGAGCCTGACCAATGTCTGTTACTGTGACCATTCCTCCCTCCATCCCTTCCATCACTGATAAGGCTGGGCAAGGCTAGTCATTTCATGGGCCTTGATTGCAAGTATTTCTTTACCGTTGTAATTTGTATTTTTCTCACAACTAATGAAGCTGAAAACCTTTCTGTGTTTTTCTTTTTCTTCTGTGCCTTTCTTTTCTGAAGGGTGTGCTGAAATCTTCAGACATTTCATCTTCTTCCTCTCTTTGGTTTGGCTTTGTTTTCGTTTATAAGGTTGTTTATTTTCTTACTGAGTCTGACATGCTCATTATGCACGATAGGCACAAGGCTTTGACATATGTATGCTTGGCTGGCGCTGGTTTTCCATTCGTCTGATAATAGGTTTAAAGCAAATGGCTTTATTTTTCATTAAGTAGACTTTATTACATTTCTTTGATTTTTTTTTTTTTTTAGATTTAAATCTTTTGGTATGGCATCTAAACTGTTTTTAAATAAGCACCTCAAATTTGTCCCCAAAGCTATACAACTTTCCGCATTACCTTGTGCTCAATTCACGTTCTAAGTGAATGTGTGTGTAAAATGTTAGTTGTATATATTCTGTTTTGTATACATAGGGAGGTTATTATTTCAAACCCATATAGGAAGTAAAATATCATTTCTCTGCTAAATTGACTTGGCATTTTGTCAAAAGCCAGTGCCCATATGTGAACCTGGTTGTATACTCTCATCTGGCTAGCTGATGTATTCGTTACAGTGTCTCTTACACCAGCACTGTACTCTCTGAACTGTTATATGTTTATATTAAGTTTTATAGATGACAGTGTTATACTAACGTCTTTTCAAAGATATTTTGATTCTTTGTAGTTTCAAATGAGTTTTAAAATAAGCTTCTCTACTTCAGATTAGATAGTTTCTATCTCAATATCTTCCAGTTGACCATCTTTGTCTCTATCGCCTAATTTGCTGTTAATTTTATCTAGTGTACTTTTTATATCAGACATTGTGGCTATCCCTGAGTAGTATCTTAAACATGTATAGTGCAGTTATAGCATCACTTTAATGTCTTTGTCTCTTGTCTGTTTCTGGTTTTAGAATGCTTTGATTAATTGTTTGTGTTTATCATGTGTTTCTTTGTTATTTTTCCTTTTTAAAGTTCTGAAAATCCTAAATTGAATTCTAGAAAGTTCATTTGGGAATTGCCGGGTATTTTTGTATTTGTGTAAAAATCCTTGGTCTTTGTGATGAGACAGCTCCAACATGAATTAGCAATTTGATATTTCACATCTTCTAACATTTGAAGATTTGGCAGATAGGACCAGATTTAACATAAAGAGGACTGACTAGTCACCTACAACTGCATGACCACCCTTCCTAAGTACTCCACTCAATGTTCTTGAAAATAAAATTCTTATCAATCCAAGTGGTCAGTACATGAATAGCTTAGTGTGAGTGGAGGATGCCTTCTCTCTGATATTCACCTCAGGAACACCTCCCACCCCACCTCACCCTGAGAGAGAGAGAGAGAGAGAGAGAGAGAGAGAGAGAGAGAGAGAGAGAGAGAGAGAAAACAAGAGAGAGAGTCTTGGTACTCAAGGTGGATCTCAGAAGAACTCCATAGTTCTTTCTTCTTTAGCCCTTTCCTGTGAACCGTAGCCACCTCCGTTAGCCTGCATTCTTAGCTCCGCCTCCCCCACCCAGGAAGTGTACTGAGATCCCCTTCCACTGCACTTCCATCTACAAGGTCAAGATTGTCTAACTTTCAGCACTGAGGAGTTTTGGTGCTTTACCATTTCCCAGTGTTTTAGAACACCTTGACAAGAGCTTTAGGGTCTTCAGGACCATGATTTTACTTACCTTTTCATTTCATTTATTTTCTCAGGACAGGGCAAATCTAGCTCCTGCAACTGGACCAGAAGTAGAAGCCCATGTAAAACATCTCACCTGCCAGCGTCTTATAGCTTGTTTATTTACTTGTTTGTTTCAGATGAATAGACACAGACCTTTTCATTATCATTTGGATTACAGTATATAATTGGGATTATAGAACCAAAATTTAATTTTTCAACAATTTTGAGTTACTTGTAGGTGCAACATTGATAACACAGTTTAAAGAGTTTCCTCTGAGATGTAGCCACTTTGTGGTAAAAATATGACATAAAAGTAAAATGTACAGTGTTTTAAACTTGAGAAATGAAACCCTAAGCTAGTTTTAGACTATTATAAATAATAAGAGTTTAAAGGATCTGGTTGTCTACCTGATGTTTAAATCATCTAAAATGTGCCATTCTCCACTAAATTATCAGTTTTTTGGATTGTAGCAGCCAGATCAACATGATTGAATATAATGTTAGCTTTCCATCGCTTAAAACATAGTTTAAGGAAGGGGGCACTGGAAATCAGAGTACTAAGTCCATTTTAGTGTTTTATTGATAGCATGGTTACTAATGATTGGTGAATGATGGGGAGAGAAATGAAAGCTACTTGGTGCACCATGAGGTTGTGCGTACCTCAGTGGAGCCCAGGCCTTTCCAGTACCTGGGAACCTTTAGAACCTGCCCTCTAGCCAATGACCACATGAAACACAGCATTGCTTTTATCTGTATTTAATGTTTGTTAAGGACCCTGTAGGCTTACTTGTTTTGTAGAAAAGAAATGTACACAGCTCAGTGGATTTACAAAATCAAATGCAAGTTTTAAAAAAAAAATGGAAAAGGTAACATTACCCCCAAAGTACTCTATCCTCAATCCCTATAATTATTCCCTGTATTTAATTAGTGACTTTTAAACTTCAATATTACCCAGTTTAGCCTATTCCAGGCTCATTAAATCTACTGGGAAAATATTAGAGAGAGCTATAGGACACAATTTCAAATCATGATGCTTAGTAGATCTATTACAAAATGGTAGACTTGAAGCAAGTCTTATGTCTTTGAATAGATTTTTAACTTGATTCATGTTTAAAATGAAGAATTAGTCATGTGATTATATTTTTAAGGACTGATAGATATAGTATAAATTATACAGTTTGAGTCATAAAGAATTGACCTAAGAAAATGTCACCTACTCAAACATTAGCACTACCTTGTTATTGATTATAAGTGGAATTTAGGATGTTGTGAACGATTGGCTATTAATCCGAGCAAGCAGGAAGTTGGTGGTATAAACAGGTGCAGGGACATGAGCGATGACAGGAAACATCTGCCATTGAGGGGCCAAGCTCTGAGAGTCGAACCAGTCACAGCTTTGAGCTGATGAGTGACATGGAAAACGTGTTGTGTCAGAGGTTGCTTTTGTTGCCTTAAAAAGATGTTTTGGTTTTGAATTGTTTGAACTGCTACTGAGACTAAGCAGGGAAATTGTGTCATATGCAAAACAAACTCCAGAAGTGATTTCAGTAAATGATAATTTCAGAACCGTGGCCAGAGGGTATTAGCGCTACTTCCTACGTTTTCAGGGACAAACAAGTCAATAAATGATCAGCTCTGGCAGTTCTGTGTATGTGTCTCTATAGGGAAGAAAGGAAAACTAGTGCTTTATTTAGTTAGAGCCAAGATACATGAGAATTCATTCATTCTGCAATACATATTATATACCTCATATGCCTAACACCCTCTGTGCTGTAACTTGCTATCAACAAGTGCTTTATTGACTTGCTTTATTGCATAGATTTGGTTATACTTACAGCATCTTCACTATTCATCATCTGTCTGCGTAATTTAACAAATGATGGACAACCAAGAATTCAAAGAAATATTGACTACCTTACTATCATACCAGGTTATAAACAGCTAAATGCTACGGAAAGGTTTCAGTTACTACATGAAGGCCTTGCCTCATATCAATGCTTAAATCTGGGACCCTTCATAGGCTCAGTGCTTAATATAAACACATATCCAAATTCAGGATAGGACTCAGGATCCAACAGCCCACTGAAACCTTGCTGATCCCAGAAAAGCTGCAACATGGTGTGTTTCAGTTTAAGGCTTTTTATTTTAGTGGACATAAAGTTGAAAAAAAATTACTAAAGAGGGCTTGCTTCTTCTCAGGAAGGGACAAAGCACACAGCGATGACAAAATTTGTTAAATGGGTTTTACCTGTATCCCTTTCTGAAACATAGTGTCCCCACACACACCTTTCTCACACAGCCATCCATGAGATCTTGAAAACCAAGGCTAAGGTGTCCCCCACTCTACACCACTGTCAGACAGTTGATTGTAAGATGCCTTTTAAATCTCTGCTTGGAGAACATTCGCTGAGGGCTTCCTAGGTCAGGAGGCACACCAGCCACTGTGAAGGAAAGAGCGAAATGCCCATGTGACTTCCAAGAGGAAGATAGGGGGAAACTGGTAGATACATTAGAACTATTTATACTTGATAATGGCACATGTAAAAAATATGACCAATATTTTCCTAATTTAAACTTTTCTGCTTGGAGCTTCTGTTTAAAAACAGGAACATCCTTAATGGGCACTTGGCTCGATAACACGTTGTGTTGTTTCATATCCTTGCTACGTCATGGTTGAATCATTTCCAGCCTAAAATTATTATTCCTACAATAAAAAATGCAATACTTTGCCATTTTTTAACTACAGATCTGGCTTTGTTTCATTGATAAATCCAGAAATTAAAAATTTGTAAGAATGCATGATATGGAGATACACAAAGAGAATAAATGAGATGTCTTCATACTCTTAAGGAAAAAATAGTGAATGGTTTATTGATATGCTTATCACTTATAACATGAAAAACTTATAAACATTTAAAATTTTACAACCAAAAGTGACATGCCGAACTGTCTCAAATTAAAACATAGGGTTAGGTATAACCCAAGCCAACGATGAAAAGGAACTAGCCGGTCCATGATGGCCCTTCCATGTAAGGTAAAAGAACCAGACTGAAGGTTTGGGTTGGGTTAGGTTTGGGATGAGACCCATGTAGCCCAGGCTGGCTTCAAATTCCCTATCCTCCTTCCTCTGCCTCCCAAATGCCAGGGTTACAAATGTATGCCACAACACCCCAAGCTTTAAATGTCACAAAATTCAAAGGAAAGCAAACAAATGAAGCAGGACCACGAGTTCATTCAGGGTCACAGGGAAGAGGATTTGTCCCTGAGAGAAGAGGGACGGCGGTCAAAGAGGATCTACCTCGGAGGAAACAGGTGCTTTTAATGTAGGCAAGTTCTTTCAGATCAGCAAACCTCTCTTGAACTACCCTCCAGAGAATTTAGTATTAAAGGCCAGTGCAGATGCTACGCTGGGCTCTTCTTGCTTTAATGCACATCGTGTTATGCCCTTTAAAAAGGTAAACGTTATTGTTAAGTAAACCAGAATACAGGATTCTCTCTGTTGATCACAGGTGGCAGCACTCCGCCCTGCATTCCGGCTCCTGGGTGTACTCTTAAGTTTCTTGCCTTGATTCTCAACAGGCGGTGGCAGCGGCCTCGGCAGCGTCCAGAGACTTCAGTGGGATAGGAGGATTAGGAGAACTTCTGGAGAGTTCTTCAGAAGCTTCCAAGTTGAGCTCCAAGAGTGCCAAGGAGTGGAGGAACCGCAGGAAGAAGAGGAGACAGAGGGAGCACTTGGAGGGAAACCACAGACCCGAAGGAGACAGGTTTCCCAAGTCGGAATCAGAAGACAGCGTCAAGCGAAGAAGCTTCCTCTTCTCCCTGGATGGGAACCCGCTGAGCGGCGACAAGAAGTTGTGCTCTCCCCATCAGGTATCGGGTCTGATGATCTGTAAATCACTGCATCGGGTTGTGATAAGATCTCTATACTGTGTCCTTGGCATGACAGGGTGCTGGCACCATCGAGTTATTTAAGTATCTATCATTAATTGCCTTAGAATGGGATTTTGAAAAATCGATTCAGGCAAAACTTTAAGATAATTGCCATAGGCAATTGCCTTACAATTTTGAGAGCATATCATTGATTTTTATTTTTAAAGTATAGCCAGTTTCTCAACATATTTCGCTGGGATTATATGGGAAGCCTCTATTCCCTTTTCTCTTTTTAAGTACCCTGATAAACTTGGCTTCTTTATGAAGCTTCTGCTTTGACTAGAGGAGATGGTGTTATAACATATGTATGAGTTCTGGAAAGGAGTGTCTCAAGACTTGCTTGTTTCTTTAGCATAAACACTCAGCTTAGGAGTCTCCATTGTCATGGCGTGTTACACAGGAAAGAAGAATTACAATCTAACTGCTCTTGAAGAGGGAGCATTAAAGTTAGTGAATTAGTGGTGGGAATTACAGCCAACCATCCAATTTACAGTAGCAGTTTTAGCATATCTTTTAGGCCACAGACAACAAAGTAGTTTTGACTTTTTTTTAACTTAAATAAGGGTTACAAAATTCAAACAGTAAATAGTACTGAAAACCAAGATAAATGCCATTGTACTTTGGGGTCTATTTTGTCTACTAGTACATTGTGTGCCATAAATTACAAACTCTTCAAATTCTATTAATTTACCCCAAAACTGTATACAATTGTCCATGCCTTGAGGGGCATATCAAACAACCAATTTAAAGCAAAAACGAACAAAAATCTGTAAATCAAGCACAGAGTATAGCATCCTCTTAACAAGGAGCAATACTTCAAGGAAATTAATAATGGCTGTCATAAAACATGAGTGGCAATACTTAGTAGAATACTTAACTTCTTGAGTAGAATATTTAATTTCTTGTTTTGATATCGCTCACTTTTAGGCAGGGTCTCACTCTATAGCTCAGACTATCCTTGAATTCATAGCTTTAGCCTTGAATTCATTGTTTTAAAGAGCTACATAAGCAATATATAGGAATCCTATGTAGTTAAGGGAAAATTAAAACTGATGACTTCTAATGAAAGAGATTAAAATAGTGTTGAATGGTTTCAGTCATTTATGAAGGCACATGAATATTGATTGATATGTTTGCATGACAACTGTATGTCTTTTGAAAGTGAGATTATTTCCTTTTCTTGTTAAGCACTGTCTTGGTTTCTTTTCCAGTAGCTGTGATAACAAAAGTACCGTAAGTGAGAATGGGTTTATTCTGGCTTATGGATCCAGGTTATAGTCGGTCATTGCAGGGAAGTCAAACGGGAGCTGGAAACAGCTGGTTCTGTGTCATCCATAGTCAAGAAACAGCCATAATTCTTTTACTTGCCATCCTTTTCTCTTTTCCTTCAGTGTAGGACTCAATCCATGCATGGTGCCACTCACACTTGGGATTTTTTTTCACTTTGATTAACTCAAGATAATCCTCTACACAAATATTCAGAGGCCCATTCTCAAGGAGATTTAAGATTCTATTAATTTGAGAATTAACACTGATCATCACAATTGCCATATAGCTAATAGAAAGCTCTCTAGATGTTGAGAATTCCTTATTGAAAAACCAGATTCCATTCACTGATATAATGGAACTTTACTCTAAAGGTTGATACAAGAGTCATGTCAGACATGTTGCATATTATGTTGGATGATGATAAATACTGTGAGAATGGGAGCCGTATAATTGATGATAAAAGTTTAAGTCGGATGGTTTGAAATGATATTCTAAGATTTTGGAGGGTTCAAGGGAAGAAGATATACCATGGGACCCCCTTCCTGGTCCAGTGGGAGGGATGTTTCGAAATCTTTATGTGAGAATACGCTCGCAACTCTCACAGAGCAATGAGGCTTGGGTAGTTGGTGCTGGGAGTCACAGAGAGGAAAGTATAGAAGGAAGGTAGCTGGTAGTTAATATTTGAACACTAAAAGCAAAAGTAGTATGTGCATTTGAACAATTCCTTGTGTAGCTGTAGATAAATGGTTGAAAGATGACAGATGATGCTGGCATAGTTGGGTAGACCTTCAAACATAAAGGAAATACTGATGAGTGTTGAATCTCCAAATATAGCTGAAAAAGAAGGCATTAATACAGTACGCTCGAGCAGTTCCATGCCAGAGACTCTTCAGAGTGTTTGCATTGTAGGGGTCAAAAAGCTTTCTCTTCTATAAAAGAGAGCCTGGGAAGGCAACAGGGACAATAAACACTAGTCAACTGGGCATACTCTTCAAAACAATATGAATCTCCTGCAGTAAAATCCGCTGAGAATATCAAAGCAGAGAAACCATTAGTTATGGGCGCCCTGTCTTCTTCCACTGATGTGTGGATTAGAATGTTATTATTCATTTATTGCATTATTTATTTTTACATGCATAACACATAGTCATTGAAAATCATGAAACTAGCTAAATATATATAATGGAAAGCTTCTTCCTTGAGACTTTTATCCCTGTTGTTGAACGCACTGGGACAGAGTATTTTAAACGAGGGGCTTATAGGTATTACCATATATAGTTGCTGATGTATTTAAGTTGAGAGGTGGCACAAAATGAGTGTTTCCCCACAAATACCCATTCTACAAAATCTACTAAAACACCTGTTAATTCCCTGCCTCTTCTTCATTGTTCACAACCATGTTGGATTTGGACCATACCAGGTTATGTCACAAAGAATCAGAACTTTCTCTTTTATTATTGAAATTTGGGAAAAAGTCCACACACACACACTTACCTATTTAGAACAGAGGAAAACAAAATGAAGCCAACACCTGTGATTTATGTTCTGAGAGGCATGAGGCGAGGAGAAATGGTCCTTTAGTTCAGCATAAAAGCTTTCTCTAGAAAAAAGCTTGCCACAGCTGCGGGTATTCCCTAACTCTGCCGCTTCTTACAAGGGTGTTATTTTTGGTTTATTTTCTCTGAATACTATTTTTGTCATCTTCTTTTTCTGGTTCTGTTGCCTTGAAAGCTGTGCCCACACCCATTATTATACTTTCTACAGAGTGAAAAGAAGTTCAAATAAACTCAAAGATCTGGACTGCCTCTGAAAAATACCCAGCCATAAAAGCATGCCAGTTTAAGGCATGTTCGGATATGTTATAGATGTAAAACCATATCACATACCCCCAAGGATCGTAACATAGCGGATTCTCACTTCCAGAGACAGTTTTAGAATACAGATAGATTAAGATTAATATACTTAACCTCCCTAGAAATTAATGTAAGTTGTACCAGAGAGAAATGTAGTTTACACTTCTCTGGGTACAGAATCTACCTGAGTTTAGAATTGGTTGGAAGGTGGCTTGAAAATCCAATTACATAATCACATTTACTATGCCTTCACTCTGTGTGTGTGTGTGTGTGTGTGTGTGTGTGTGTGTGTGTGTGTGTGTAGCAAAACATCAGAGAGAGGGTGGTTTATACAGATCTGCATTTTGACATATAATCTGGAGGCTGGAACATGATGGTGGTTTTTGAGAAAGCCTTACCAGGGGAAGGGCAAATGACCTCATTCAGAAGAGATAAAAGGGGAACGAACCCTGTGATGTGTAACTCAGAAAAGCATTAATCTATTCATGAAGGCTCTATCTCTAAAGACTGTCCCATCATGAAATTGTGTTTCCAACAAATAAACTCTTGGTACATATAGTCAAATGTACTCAGAATTCCAAATTTAATTCCTCAAAAATACAGTTTCAAAGTACAGAATGCTTTGTACTTCCCGTTTCAAAGCACTTAGCCTCCTATAGCCGATATTTTATTATATATGTCAAGGGTGGGGTTAAGTGTGTCAGCATTCTTAAAGCGAAGGGCATACCTTTTAAGTCCTAGGATAAGAAGTCAGTCTAATGGTTGCTTGGCACTGGTTTCACGCTCCTGTTTGAACTGGGTGCTGTAGAGACACAGTACAGTTTCAGCACACCCTACAGCTACGGGGTCCTGCAGAGAGTCTACTCAACAAAAGACACATTTCAGAGTGAAAAGTTCCTTTTAAGAAGTTCCAAAGGACAAAGGCAGGCATCTGGGGAAAGTTATACACATACCAGTTAAAAAATGAGACCCAAGACTAGGCTAATTAGGCAGAGAAATAAAAGAGAGAAAACAAAACCAAACTGAATCTGAATCTGTTTTTTCCTGTGTTTTCTCCACTAAGATTATATTTGGTTTTATACCGGAGGAGGAAATGGAAGCACAAATCCGTTGCTGCCGGTGCTTGATTAAGGAATTAACATATATACATATATGTCAATATATTAGTATAGATTAGTCTCTTCTGTTTTGATTTGATTTGTTTTTGAGAGAGAATCTTGCAATGCTGCAACACAGACTGACCTAACGTTCTCAATCTTCCTGCTTCTGCTTCCCAAGGGCTAGTACGATAAGCCTGTGCCTGCCGCCATATTTCAGATGTGGTGTGTGTGTACGTGTGTGTGCGCACGCGCGCGCGCGCGCGTGTGTGTGTGTGTGTGTGTGTGTGTGTGTGTGTGTGTGTGTGTGTGTGTATGCGTGTATGATTATAGTGATGCGAAGAGAGTTGGGGCAGGGAATAAGAGAACAAGAAAGGAAGCAAAAAGAAATACTATTATTAATGATGGGGAGAGCAAGCAAATATTCCATTGCTTGACCAGGCATGTTTTTAGAAACTATCACCAAAGTAAAATTAATCCTGAGTTATTCAGTGCAGTTCAAAATCCATTCAAAGAGTCAAAGAAGGATATAAGCTATTTTCTGGTGTTAGGGAACAGCTTATCGCTGTATTTGTAAATGTGTATAATAAATGTGTTTGTAGCCTAGTGGGATATGCTTGCCTAGACAATGCTGAGCAAGGCAGGGTTACATTACCCACCCCAGGACGGGAAAAAAAAATTAAGGAAGCCCAAGGTGTCTTTATTTTGAATTACCTAGCTCTCTTTGCTGGAATTAACACGAAGTCACAAGAATCACCTTCTTTGTTCCAGTCAGTCCTCTTATATACCTTGGTTCTTTAAGCTAGTGTTAAATCCTTAGGAGGCAGAGTACCACACAGGGCATTAAAAATCCTCTCACATTTGCTGTGACACACAGACCCTCAGATCAAGCGAATCTCTGATCGTCCTGTTGGAAATGGTTAGAAAAATCTAGAAGATAAGTTCTGTGACACGCTTCCCATGTGGATAGAGACAAACGGGTCTAGAGACCTTCCTGGTAGAAGCCAGAGGCGAACACAGATACAACGTTATCTTTTTCAGTACAGTAGCTATCAAGGTGATGATTTAAGGATTTTTAGAATTCGATATAAATATTTAGAATCTGAACAGTCTCGAGGCAATTTTTTTTCCCACGTTGCATGCCTTCAGATCCCAGAGCTGAGCAATAAAAGTTACCTCCTACTTATATACCCCCTCCTTCTCTCCTCCTAGTGTAATAACACTCCATCTCACAGTTTGAGGGTGAAGTGTAGATGAAGTGCTTGTGAATTTCGTCAGTGGTGAATCTGGAGTCTTAGAGTGGCGTGCTTTGTAATGAAATGTATTCTGACATTTGCACTGTGGTCTTCAATATAAAAAAGGAAACCTTTGTGTCCCTCTGAATTCCATTTACCTGTATTTAAGAAAAAGCGGACAGCAACCCAAAAGCAAACAGTTCCTGCAGTCTTAAGATTTGTATTAAACAATTATGTCCCACCCTGCCCCCCCCCCCCCCCCCCCCCCGTCCCCGATCTCTTCCTTCCTTGCTTTCTCCTCAGTCTCTCTTGAGTATCCGTGGCTCCCTGTTTTCCCCAAGACGCAATAGCAAAACGAGCATTTTCAGCTTCAGAGGTCGGGCGAAGGACGTGGGGTCTGAGAATGACTTTGCGGATGATGAGCACAGCACCTTTGAAGATAGCGAGAGCAGGAGAGACTCACTGTTTGTGCCGCACAGACCTGGAGAGCGACGCAACAGTAACGTTAGTCAGGCCAGTATGTCATCCAGGATGGTGCCAGGGCTTCCAGCCAATGGGAAGATGCACAGCACTGTGGATTGCAATGGTGTGGTTTCCTTGGTGGGTGGACCCTCAGCTCTTATGTCACCTACTGGACAGCTTCCGCCAGAGGTGATAATACATAAACCAGCTACTAGTGACTCTTTACTTCAATTGGAAAAAACAAAAACAAAAACAAAAAACAACAAAAAACAGGCATGGACAGATGAACCTGTTCTGTGATCCTAATTCCTCCAAATGAAAGTGCTTAAAAGTAACATGATTAAGTGAATGAGAAAACAAAACAAAAAACAAACAAGCAAAAAAGCAAGACAAAACCAAACCCAAACTCGACTTGTATGCAGCTAACTATTAGCTTTTTAGGTTAAAAGTACTCAAAATTTAGAATCTGAGATAAAGCACAAATCTACAACTTCGGTAGATTTATTACAAATACAATATAATGAGCACTTTCACAACCAAATCTTCATTATTAATGTTTCCCTTAAATTATATAATCATCCATCAGGTCTTATTCTGAAATGCTTGTATTCTTAAAATTAAATATTGTAATGACAAATGTATTGACGATGGACAGTTTTAGACATCTGTCGATATTATAGAGCTATTTGAAAAGAATATTCCAAAATAAAATGTGTTGATGAAATGGCATATGGAAATAAATCTCAGGAAAGCACACACATTTCATTGTACATCTGTGTTTGTGCATGGAAAAAATGGCCCATATATGTCAGTATGTCAATATAGCCTCATAGAAAATAACCCAGCTTGAGACTATATACTACTATTTAGTTTTGTGGAAAGATTACCTATTCCTCACTGCTATAAGTTAAAGAATAATTTGTATTTGAATGAAAAAACTAATTACAGCATGCTTATAAAAAAAAAAAATTCCCTCCTAAATGTTGCCATGTTGTCTAAAAATGCTTGCGTAAAATAGTTGCTTTAGAGAATTGCATCTAGCCAATGAGCACTTGTCAAAGGATCTGTGGTCTTTAAAAGAAAACATGTTTATAGAATATGATAATCTATTTAATATCTTCATGTCTTATCACTTGAGATTGTTACCTGAAATAACTTGCACGAAGCATGATTGTCCAGAGAGATGCTATATATTCTTGTGTTGTCAATGGAGAAGGGTGGTTTGAGCCATCAGTATTTGGTTTGCAGGGTACCACCACTGAAACGGAAGTCAGGAAGAGAAGGCTAAGTTCTTACCAGATTTCGATGGAAATGCTGGAGGATTCCTCTGGAAGACAAAGAGCCATGAGTATAGCTAGCATCCTGACCAACACCATGGAGGGTAAGATGCAGACTGTGAGAGCCTACATTGCATTGACTGTCTGTTCCAAACACAGGTTCTTTTTGCATTCTCATGGATTTTCAAGTCTAAAATTGTAATGTGTGTGTGTGTGTGTGTGTTGTGTATGTATGTATTGTGTGTGTGTGAGAGAGAGAGAGAAAGAGAGAGAGAGAATACATCTTTCATATTGCTTATAAAAATGAGTATTAATCTAGTTCTCTTTCACTTGAATTTTTACTTTGCCTGTAGAGTGGCATTCCCCCCCCCGCTTGATTTCATATCATTGAAGACTTTTTCTAGTGTTATATTACCCAACAGAGAAAACCCTTTCTTCTTTCAGCCTGGTTGTGTAAAGGTCAATGATGTCAGGGTTAGAGAGGGACAGCAATGAGTTGAACAAAGCCAAGCCTTTGTGTTCCATTCAACTGAGGGTCCCCAAAATGCACCTTTTTCATCATCTGCATTCACAATTGTAAAAATCCTCTAAGGGACACTTGACGCAAACATTTGGTGATCTTATTCACTGTTTAAAATCCCCATAAAGTTTCTTTTTCAAGTACTATTTGATAGTGATATATTGCATTTTTTGTTTCATTATTACTTATTTTGAGGTTGAATATTAAATTAAAGTACTTGCTTGTATTAAGAGAAAGTGGGTCAGTATCAGCGTACATTTTAATGAACATTTTATGGATACCCGTATGTAATAAGGTAAAATATATAATAAGATTGTTTTCTGTACAGTCTATTAATCACAGTACTGTGAATTTGTATGGCCCATGAATAAGCATGTTTTATCAAATAATATGTTATTTACCAGAAACATGAATTAATTTGTTCTGTTATTTAATATTTTTCTTCTTTATTACCCACCAGAACTTGAAGAATCTAGACAGAAGTGTCCACCATGCTGGTATAGATTTGCCAATGTGTTTTTGATCTGGGACTGCTGTGATGCGTGGTTAAAAGTGAAGCACCTTGTGAATTTAATTGTGATGGATCCATTCGTTGACCTGGCCATCACCATCTGCATTGTGTTAAACACACTGTTCATGGCCATGGAGCACTACCCCATGACGGAGCAGTTCAGCAGTGTGCTGACGGTGGGAAACCTGGTAAGTGCTCTCGGGGAGGAAGCACAGTAGCAAAGGAAAGCCATCTGTGCTGTCCCAGCCTGAAAGCCTTATCCTATTCCTTCACAAGAACCATCTAAAAGAATATCACAGCGCCCCTCGGGTGGAACAACTTCATCTGTGTTGAGACTGATTATGTAGGACAGGATCTTTGCAGATTCACCATGATATCTAATAGTTAATACCCCCTTACACTGTGAAGGATTGCATACTGGAAATGAAGGCCCAAAGGGAACATGAGGTCCACGAGATTTGAATTTACGGGGTCTTCACAGAACCCATATCCACTGAAAGGATGGCCAAAGAATCAATTTCTACTTTTTTTTTTATTAGATATTTTCTTTATTTACATTTCAAATATTATCCCCTTTTCTAGTTTCCCCTCTGAAAATCCCCTATCCCCTATGCCCTCTCCCTGTTCCCCAACCCACCCACTCCCATTCCTGGCCCTGGCATTCCCCTATACTGGGGCATAGAACCTTCACAGGACCTAGGGCCTCTCCTCCCATTGATGACCAACTAGGCTATCCTCTGCTACATGTAGAGCTTTAGCCCACAAGTTCCACCATGTGTTTTCTTTGACTGGTGGTTTAGTTCCAAGGAGCTCTGGGAGGTACTGGTTAGTTCATATTGTTGTTCCTTCTATGGTACTGCAAACCCCTTCAGCTCCTTGGGTACTTTCTCTAGCTCCTTCATTGGGGACCTTGTGTGCCATCGAATGGATGATTGTGAGCATCCACTTCTGTATTTCCAGGCACTGGCAGAGGCCCTCAGGAGACAGCTATATCAGGCTCCTGTCAGCAAGATCTTATTGGCATATGCCATAGTGTCTGGGTTGGGTGGTTGTTTATGGGATGTGAATAAGTTAATAATAAGTAGTCTCTGTGGTAATCAACCAATGAAAAAGTAATTGTTAAAATACATTTGTAGGACGTTCACTATGGGAAGGTAAGTGATCATAGGAAGACTACATACTAAAATGTATTTTCTTTTTTTTTTCTTTTTTATTATTATTTTCTTTATTTACATTTCAAATGCTATCCCGAAAGTTTCCCATACCCCTCCCCCCACCTCTGTTCCCCTACCCACCCACTCCCACTACTTGGCCCAGGCCTTGCCTTGTGCTAGGTCATATAGAGTTTGGAAGACCAAGGAGCCTCTATTCCCACTGATGGTAAAATGTATTTTCAAACAAGTAACCTTCCTGTTGTTTTTTTCCAGACTTTAAAACTGGCATCAGTTAATCTGCTCTTTCCCGAATATGCCTAGAATTTGGTTTTGACAACATTGACTCGTTCTATTATATTTCATGATGATTTCTTGTATTCAAAATCATTTTGGCAGCCTGTAACATCATCCTTAAGCCCGTGACTCACATATAACTCAGTATAGAGTTCATTGCCAATTATAAAGTACTGATAAATATTTTGCTATTTAATCTGCAGTAGGCAAACACCTGGATACTTGTCTCTCTGTGAAGGCTTCTGCATCCATTCAGGGCTCCAGGGATGGGCCTGACTGGGACAGTAAGGGACTAAAGAAAAGTAAACAGACACATGGACACATGGGATTTGGTGGGGTGGGCTCTCTGATGGAGAAGCTTCACTCCAGAAATCTCAGTGCATTTATTATACAGAGTTGAACAGAGAGATGAAGTAGTTGCATATGGTTGAACAAGGAGGTAGAGTTCTGACATTCAGGTAAACAGTGAGGCAGGGTTATTACGCACAGTTGAACCAAGGAGGCAGGTTTACTCAATCTCAGTAGACCCAGCCTTAGTTGAGGAACAGTCTCACATCATTTAATCAAAAGGAGATAAATTTCCTTTTGAATTCCAGCACAAAGTTTTCAAGATAGAACTATGTTGAGCATATTTCATAGACAGTCACTTCTTGTAGAACCAGCCTCAGAAGGAGGACTAGGTGTGGCAGTCCCTGAGTAGTCATTCAGGTGGAGGAGGAATTAGTCCCACCAGAAGGATGGAAAGGGTTGTTGGGGAGACATTGGCATAAATAGGCATACTTAAAACTCAGCTCATCTCTGCACTGTTTGACGCAGGAGAGCATCACCTGTTTCTTCAACTTCATAATGCTGTGATGCTGAATTTTTCCCGATTATTTTGTTGGTCATGCCAATAACTCCATTCCTGATATGCTCTGTGGCCTCTATTACTGGTTTCTGGACTCCTTACATCATTTGTGTTGCTTTTCAATCAATATTTTTACATCCCAGCAACTTTAGGAATGATACGGTCTGCAGCATGAGCATTATTCCTCTCTGTGCTCCCAGCTGACACAGATCATTGGCCTAGGATTGCTTTAAGCACTGTTTGGTCACAGCGGAATGGCCATCCTTCCCACCACTTATGAGAAGGCTGTCATCCTCACTTCAATTTTGTGACACATTTAACAGACCCTTCTAGCCACAATGCTAGAATTGTTAGAGCCACTAGGACTTAACCTTTTATGTCCCGTATCTACTTGATATGAAAATCCATTATTTCTTCCTTCAGGGTATTTATCTTTTACTCTTAAAAACTTCAAAAATATTTCTGGCATTCATGTCTTGTTTCCTTCATAAGCCCTCTGAGCCACATCAGAAAAGCCTTGTCACAACACCACACAAATGCCACACCGAAGTTTATGTATTTAAATAGTTCTCTACTCATTGATTTCTACATCCACGTTTAGAATGTTCTCTCATCTCAAGTCCTATTCTTCCAAGTTCCTCTTCCTCCTCTTTCCCTTCTCCCTTGGCATTCAGCCCACGTTAAGCAACTTTATCTTAATTCCTAATAAACTTTCTTACACCAGAAGCTGTGGTTTTTTCCATCTGATGTGAATTTCTCAGTGGCAGAACCTGCATCCCTTTTTGGTTTGTGTCTACATTGTAGATTCTCAATAAACAAATGACTGGTTATTTCTACTCCCAAAGAGGCTGCTTTGGGAGTCAGGCTTTCGTAAAAATAACAGTCACTTTAGAGTCAACAGCAAGTGAGACCAGATTACAACTGTCTCTGTAGATGAATAATATACTCTATGGAAATGTACAACACTCTGAGCTTTGTTCTTTTATTGTTGTAATGGGTACCAGGATGCCCATCTCTGAGGTTGCTGTGCAGGTCAAATGAGGTAAACCGAAAGAATCTAGCAATGTGCCTAGCATCCAGCATGCTCTCATTGAACAGCTTCCTTCCTCCCACATGCACACCATTAACCTCTTGAACCATTCATTGAAGTGTCGATGGAAAATATTTCTGCTCTTACCCCTTACGTTTTCCCCAGGATATTGGGAGGTTGGGGAAATTGAATAAATGAATATTTTTCAAACTTTTCCAGAATACAGATGGAAATTGATTTTTTTATGGTCTTCCAGTGTTGAAGCTGTTGCATATGTAAGTATAGGGATGATACAACTTGGATGGTAGGATAATCAGGGAGAAAAGCAGAAGTCAAAAGAGTTTCAAGTCTGAGTCTTAATGAAAGAGTTCATTTGTCCTAAATTATACATCATAGATGATAAATGGCTATACTTTGTTGGGAGTTTATTAAAGTTCCTGATGCATGATAATTTCAATAGGCTAGCCTATTGTTTCTCAAATAACTACGTAGTGATTTATATATGAAACTATAAACGTGTAGGCAAAATTAAGAACAAAAGACCAGGAAAGGGTTATGGAATCTTCTGGCTTGACTTTGATCAAGGAGTTCACTTCTCTGTAGTTTGTTTCTACAATATATAAATACTACATTTCTTCCCGGATGATTGGATTGATTCAATTTGAGTATTTGGAAACTTCAAAATCTCTGCTACTCCATAGTTTATAGGATGTTGTCTTTTGGTTTGGTTGGTTGGTTGGTTTTCTGACCATTTTAAAATTCAAGCTCCTAGTATAGAGATCCTATAAACCAGTCTATGCATCATATTATGTTAGAGAAGCTCTACCTTAACATGTTACTTGACAGTACTAAAACTACAGAAAAATACAACAACATTACCAGTTTTGGGGAACCTACATACATTAGAAATATTTAAGACAAATGCTTATAATTTTGAAATGAGAATGTTCATTCAAACATTCTTAAGGAGCAGTTTCATGGTGGTATTACATTTCTGATGAAGTTCTGGCTTATGCATTTGCTAGGTGTGGGATAGCTAGCCATCTCAGCAGACCCAAAGAGATTAATTTTGATTTTCTGTAAGAAGATATTAAGGGTCCTTTAGCTAAAGAGTTCCTAGCTTGTTTTAAAGCATTTCTATCAATAGGGTACCTATTTTAAATAGTCTCTGCCTCTGAAAGTTTTACAGAAATCAAATTCATTTGAGTTAGAACTCATTGGAGGTTCAGCTGGGAAACTATTTGTTTAAAAAAAAAAATCCCATGATGAGCTAATGTATAAAATGAAAATATCATTTTTTCAAAATGTATTCTACATTGCTTACAGTATATTTTACTTCTCTATGAGTGACACATAACTAACAGCAGCTAATATATGTTTCTGAAATTGGCATTTCCTTTTAAAATATTTGTATAATTTAAAAATGCGATATTGGCTATATTCATGCTTTTATAAGAGTGGGTCTGGATTTTTAAAAAGAAATATGATGTTTTAACATACTAAATAATTCTAGTAAATTATTTTGACAAAGCTTCCTCAAGATAAAGGTTTACCTGCTTTAGTAACTTTGACTTTACTATCATAAAATAGACCCTTTACCTATAAAGAATTAGGATAACTATTTAAAAAGATTTTGGCAGGAATAATTTCCCAGCCCATCATGTGTTTAAGTTTTTATTTCCTGTGGTTTCAAATTTGAAATCAGTGTTTCATGTCCTCTGTTTTATTTGTATCTATTGTCAAATACACACGTCTTCTATTCTCACCATATTATTCCTAATTATGGATGTATAATACTGAGAGTAGTCTCCTGCTCGTTCCAATTAAATCTGCAGTTCCTTTCACTATTAATCCATTAACCTTAATTCTGAGGCAGGCAGCCAGAGATCATTGTTACAAAACATTTGTGGCAAACACTCGTTTGTTTCAAGAATGTTTATAAATTACAGAAACAAGCTGCACCCCATTAAAGAATAATGCAAAATTTATAAGTAAAATACGTAGTTTTACTGTTTTTAAGTAATTTTTTAGACTTACAATAATATGTGGATTTATTACCAATAATGAATTTTGCACAATTCTTTTATAGCATTGCAAAAAAAAGTAAGTGTGCTATTTTGTAAACGCTTAATGTACCACAATGGCAATAGCCAGAGCTATTTCCCAGGCTCAGATGGAAACTGTGTGCAGTGAAAGGTTTTAAAGCTCGTTTTCCCTAGAAATCCAGTTGATTTGTTAAGTAAGACAAATCTATTTAGCACAATGCCAGCTTGTGGGAAAATTTCTAAGTCGATATTGATTTGTTTTGTTTAGACGCCAGATGTTTGTATTTGCTATGGTTTAATGCTCTTGGTGAATTCTGCGGCTTCCGTGCTTGGAGCTGCTCAAGTGTTGCTCTCTGTTCCCCTCCAGGTCTTCACCGGGATCTTCACGGCCGAGATGGTACTGAAAATCATTGCAATGGATCCCTATTACTATTTCCAAGAGGGCTGGAATATTTTTGATGGAATTATTGTTAGCCTGAGTTTAATGGAGCTTGGCCTGGCAAACGTGGAGGGGCTGTCCGTGCTTCGGTCCTTCAGACTGGTATATTCTGCTCTTCGTGTCTCGTCTCTCATGAGCATAGCATTTATTTTGAAATGTGTGTTTTATAATGTGTATTACAGTTCGTGAAATAGCGTTTTTTAATTACACAAGTCCATATCCCCAGGAAATAAACAACCATTTAAGGGTAGCAAGATAAGTATAATCTGTTTTCTAGAATAATAAAAATGATTGAACTATTCCACAATCCAATACATAGATGTTAAAAAATATATATATGCTCCTTCTAAAATGGGTTTACACTCTGAAATTGTTTACATTTTATATCTGTGAGGTGACAAAAGAAAAAGGAAAAGAAGAAATGCAAATAAAAATGTTGAGCCCCAGTTAATGTCAGGATTTTAATCAATTCAATTCTGATTGGAGGAGCTACTTTAAAGCATGAAGAAGCTGGGGATAGTGGTGTATATCTCTAACACCAGTCCTTGGGAGGTAAAGGCAGAAGAACTAGGCTAGATTTACTCTCAGATATTATTGTAAGTTTGAGGCTAGCCTGGGCTACATGAAACTGTGTCTCATCCAACACATAAAAAAAAGTTCGATATATTTGGTATATTAAACAATGATATAACAAAATGTATAGAGTTATAGCAAAAATAATTGCTAAAAGAATATATATATATATATATATATATCAAATTGAGCATTAGCTTTTAAAAATCAAATTATCTTACTTCACACCTTTTTAAAGAAGAAAATATAATTCATATTTTCAATATTCCTTTTTAGTTTCTAGAGTAGAATCTGAAGTGACAGCTGATGCATTAGCAGTGTCTGTAGTTAAAGTAGTAATTTTTCATAGGTCGATCTAAAATGAAAATCAGTAAGTCATGAGATTTATAAAGAAAAAAATGTGTTGAAATGACGACTTGACTTACAACCCTAATATTATTATCACCCTTTTGTTTTGAATCTACATTATGATCAACTCATAAAATAATAGTCTAGCTTCCAAGCATACTACATTTCCTTTTATTTCATTGCAGCTGCGAGTCTTCAAGTTGGCAAAGTCCTGGCCCACACTGAATATGCTCATTAAGATCATCGGCAACTCGGTGGGCGCACTGGGCAACCTGACCCTGGTTCTGGCCATCATTGTCTTCATTTTTGCCGTGGTCGGCATGCAGCTGTTTGGAAAGAGCTACAAGGAGTGTGTCTGCAAGATCAACGAGGACTGCAAGCTGCCGCGCTGGCACATGCATGACTTCTTCCACTCCTTCCTGATTGTGTTCCGCGTGCTGTGCGGGGAGTGGATAGAGACCATGTGGGACTGCATGGAGGTCGCGGGCCAGACCATGTGCCTTATTGTGTTCATGTTGGTCATGGTGATTGGAAACCTTGTGGTATGTATGTATGTACTGCAGATCTTTGTGAATACAAATGAGTTGGGGTGTAGGAAATAAAATGGCTTAGGCAGTAAATATTCCACCAATTTTACTGCCAACCACTGAGTGTCAAATCCCCCTAAGTCAATCACTGAAGAACCATCTTATTTAAATTCTCTGAGGTCGGAGTTCCCTGTCTGTGACCATGGTATAAAATGTACATGCTATAGAGGATATTAGGAGAAGAGGTGCATTTAAAGCATGCTTGGGGTGGAAAATACTGTTTATTTTTTTACGTCGAAAAAAATGTATCTTCTCATCGAGGCTCCCTGTATCCTGATATGATTTTCATATGACAATCTCTTTAAACCCTAAAAATACAACTACTTTTTACACGTCATAATTCACATTGTTTTATTTAAAGGTGTGGATTAGACACAAACTCTAAGGACAAGCTTTAAAGAAATAAAGTATTCTACTTTAGCCGTGGTTTCTAATTACTGTAGGGTACAAAATATGTTCTTATCTTCATTTGTTTTATAAAAAGGAATTACATTGTAGGATAGATAATTTCATGCATACAAACATGTATGCATGTATGTATGTATGTATATGCAAGCATACACAGAAAGAAAGACAAGCACAACACAGAGAGAGACAAAGAGGAAGACACAGAGACACAGAAAGAGCAGATTTAAAATACCTTAAGCCATTCCTTAGACTCTAGAAGTGGATGGACAAACTGACTGTAGTTACTTCCCCACCTCCGAGCCTCCTTTCTCCAGTTAATCACATTGGATAAAAGGAATAGATTTCAATGCAAAAGAGAACCCCGTGGGGAGAAGGGGCATGGGTAGTAGGGGTGGGGTCGGGTGGGCGTGGTCAGTGTGCATTGTACACATGAATGAAATTGTCCAAGGAGAAATGTAAATTATTTTAAAAGCCCTAACATAAAGGTATGTGTTCTAATACTTAAATTCCCAAATCATATATAGTAAGAGCCTATATAAGACCTTCCTTTTGAAGGGTACACTTCAAAGAAAACTCAAAAGAATGATAGTGGGATATACACATTAATTTCTTAAAAGAGAAAATTAGATAGCCCTAGATTCGGAACAAAATATGATGTCTAAGTAGAAAACAACCCCAAGATCCTAGTTTGCATTTGTTCTCCTACTACAGGAGGAAACTCAGTAATTACATTTTAGGGTAAAAATATCCCTGTGCACAAATATCCTTTCACATCAGACATTATAAGTTATCCCTGTAATAGCCACAGACCACCAGGCATCAGCTGCTGGGAGTCACAACGACACTCCACAAATCTGAGGAGAGAAGGGATTGGCATTAGATGAGTCTGGCTAAACCATAGAACGTTTTAGAATTTTCTCCACTTTCTACACTATTTGAACACCCAAATTTTAAAGGATGCTTGATGGGAAATATATTAACCCCTTGTGTAATTTGCTATCTCTGCTGTTACAGATTGTAGCCACTGGAGCAAAGACATCTATGTTTCTACCACATACTGGTTTTGTACATATTAGCAGGTTATTAGATGGACAAGCTAGATAACGAAAATGAAAATATCATTTTTTTTTTTTTTTGGTGGTATGGCAAAAGCCATTGAAAGTGGGATTTTTGTCTTCTCACTGGCGAGTCCTGGTAGATTTGATTTAGTTGTTTCTTTTTTCCCCTGCTATTATCAGTGGAGCCCTCTCCACTGATAAGTTACCATTCCCCTTACCACACGTAAACATGATCATGCCCTCCCAATATTGTGTGACTTTAGTTTGGAGCCCGGTGTACACTAATCACTCGAAAGCATTTCATAAAACCAGGGTAGCAAGGATCTGTGCTCCGTGTCCACCCACTGACGAGTCTTACCCGTGTGTCAGTTTTAACACAGTCCTTTCACTCTTTTGTTTTTAGGTTCTGAACCTCTTTCTGGCCTTATTGTTGAGTTCCTTTAGTTCAGACAACCTTGCTGCTACGGACGATGATAACGAAATGAACAACCTCCAGATCGCGGTGGGAAGGATGCAAAAGGGGATTGATTATGTGAAAAATAAGATACGGGAGTGCTTCCAAAAAGCCTTTTTTAGAAAGCCGAAAGTGATAGAAATCCACGAAGGGAACAAAATAGACAGCTGCATGTCCAATAACACGGGCGTGGTTGAAATAAGCAAAGAGCTTAACTACCTTAAAGACGGTAATGGAACCACCAGTGGCGTGGGTACCGGAAGCAGTGTGGAGAAATACGTAATCGATGAAAATGACTACATGTCATTCATCAACAACCCCAGCCTCACCGTGACGGTGCCAATTGCCGTGGGAGAGTCTGACTTTGAAAATTTAAACACGGAAGAGTTCAGCAGTGAGTCAGAACTGGAAGAAAGCAAGGAGGTAAGCCTGCTTTTCAGTTCAGGTCGCCACTTTTTGCATTATCTACACAGTATGGCTACTCTGTATTGTTTTTTGCCTGTAGGTGCTTAATCAACAGAAAGTAATGGGTTGGGTGTGTAGCTCAAGGGTAGGATACTTAGCATGCATGACGTCCTTTAATACCCAACACCACATCCAAAAGCAACTTAATATCGTATGATAATGTTGGAATATCATGAGAAATGGGTAAGTTCGTTTAATTATAACTTTCCACGGGAAATCACAATTCGAGCGATTAAAATGTTCATTTTCTTGATAACTTGAAAGCCTGATTTAATATGCAACCCTAAACAAAAGAGATAGTATTTAACACATTTTTTTCCCTCATTTGTTATTTGTTTTAGAAAACTCAATGAACTATATTTTAATGGTGGCATGCCATCACTGTGAAAAATTTACATAGTCTTTATTCACATTTAAGTGATTTATTTACCATAAGAGAGTACATTATCTATGAAAATTCTTTGTTTACTAGGAAGGGTCAAGTCATACTGATATTTTTCTTATTAAAGATGAGCAAACCTATGACATTTTCTATATTACCTTAAAATTACTGAAGAGTAACATTTGATGATTATAGTGGATTTGCTGATGGGAAATTTTCTTTCCTATGAGTAGTTGATCGAATGAACAAAGAAAATTTTCATATGCTATGATTTGAGCTCATTTGGGTCTAATGACAATAGCTTAGTGACATTACTTCAATTAAAATATTTTATTATTATTTATTTATGGCCTTTGGATGTAACAGCTGGAAGTTAATCTAGCACAGATGGTGTTATAAAAGAACTGTAGCTGGAGGGAATACCATCAACACCCTAGGAATCAGACCAATGGTGTTTGGTTCTGTGGATTCTCTTGGAGCTTTTGAAAACCAGTTATACCAAGATAATTTGCTCTAGAAATCCTTATTAGAAGTTTATGGCATCACAACTCACAGTGGTCCCATTCTTTTCATATTTTAGAATATGTTTTAAAACTAAAAAACTTGTGAACAAAAAGAGGTAGCGATGTTTATTTTCACAGATGCACACTAATTGTGCATAGCACATCTAATTCACGTTGCTCATCCTAGTAACTAAGATTCAATTCTGGCTTTATTTTCTATCACCTGGCGTATATTGACTTACAGAGAAACCCTAGAGGACTAGCAGGCATTCACTGATTACTTTGTCCAGTTTATCAAAGACGGTCTTTAATCAAGTGGTTCCCAACAAACTCATAAAGTCATTAAAACTCTATTTAATTGATCTTACAGGCCTGTGTTAAATTCTTAGGCTTTTAAGAATGAGAAGGGAGGTTAAAGGACAGAAAACTGAAATAGGCCTCATATTTGGGTCACATCGTAGAAAGTGGAAAGATACTGTTCTCCAAAGGGAGAGCCAGGGTTGATAATGAGCTCCTGTTACTAAGGTGAGTGGAGAGCAGGAGACGGGGGCAAAGGATGTGCTGGTGTGTCTGGAAGCCCCAGACTGCAGCCTTGCAGAGTTAAGTCAGAGCTAGGAATTGTCTGCAGACTCTCGAAGGAGTGCTCCAAAACAGAAGCAATTAGAAAGGGGTGTCCTAGGAGCGTCTGTTATTAAAGAGCAAAGGACGTTAAACTGAGAGATAATGGAGATTAACTTACACACTCTTATAGCAACGAGATGGTGAGATTCTGGGCTAAAATAATAGAGAACCAAGAGTAACTGGCAATTTAACAGACATCAAGAATCTGAGGAATCAGAGAAGTGGCAATTCCACTGTCTGACAAGGTCTTCTGAAGAAGGTCACCAGGTTTGTATGGAAAGAATTAGATTTGGGATTTAAGTTTTGCACATCATACCCATAGATTCTGCATACCGGGGTTCAGTCTAACTCTGATCAAAGAGATCACAGAAAAATCATGTCTACTGGATAGATACATACTGTTTTCTTATTGTCCCCTAAAAGAATGAAAGGTAATAATTATTTACATTGTATTTTGTACTGTAGATAATGTAGATATGAGAGTATTGTGTAGGTTAATGCATGTACTACAAATAGTAGTCCAGTTTATATACAGGACTTGTACATCTGTTGGTTTGGGTTTTTGCAGAGTCCTGGAACTGATCCCCTATGGATAACAAGGGATGGTTGGATTGAAGGTAACAGTGTTGGTCAGAGTCAGAAGTCAGAGCTAAAATTAGACTAATAATGCAAGACTTAAAATTATCTGGGTCCCTGAAAATAGGAGAGGTCAAAAAATAATTATAAAGCAAAAATAGGGTAAAGCCAAGGACAGAATTGTCTGACTAGTGTAAGGTCAAGAAAAGACAGAAAAGCCAAAGCAAAATAAAGGAACTTATATTGCATTAATAAGAGAGACTGATGACAGTGGACTGGTGAAGAATACCTCCATGTGTTTCTGCTGAAAAAAATAATGCTTTTAATATATTTGAAAGCTAACTTAAGATTCACAGATATTTCTTTTTAATGGCTTAAACATCATAAACTTGGAATATTAAAATATAATTCATCATTCATCATCAATTCTTGGAAAACATTTGTTCCCCCAACAAAAATTTATTATTGGGCAATTTCTATAATTCTATGCCCTTTCAGTCTAATTTTGAGTAGATAAAGTCCAATTACAGAAGTTAATGACATTTTTAATATATAAATGTTAGTAGGAACATCATATGTATACACACACACACACACACACACACACACACACACCCTTGGTTAGATTTTTGAAATGACCCTAAAAAGCAACATTAAATATTGCTTTGCAGTGGGGCTAATGAGATGCCCCAGAGATTCAAAGCACCTGCTGCTCTTGCAGAAGGCCTAGGCTTGTTTCCCAGCATCCACATGATAAGTAACATCTGTCTGTAACTCCAGTTACAAGGGATTTGACGCCGCTCTGGACTCCAAAGGCACTGCATGGTTTGCATATAAGTACAGAAAAAACACTCAGATGCAGAATATAAATGTTTTAGGAAATTACATTGTTATGAAGATTGGTGGTAGGGAAGTGAGAGAAGATCTGGAGTAAGGGAAGGAATAGGGTCAAAATCCAATGTATTAAATTCTAAAAGAATAATCAAAACATTATTATGTATGTTCTGCTTAATGATAAATTTTTCATTTATTCAACATTAGATTTATGTGGATGGCATATTTAAGTTAGTACCACAAAAACCTATCCAAAAGCAATAGGACAATTCTCATATATGCTCAGAGACATCACATAACATAGAACTCCAGAAAATAATAGCAAATATTGGTATACTCTAACATTACAGGACAGATTTAGCTAAATTCCACCTAAGTATACTTCACATATGCACCACCTTGCACAGGCAAACACACATACACACACACACACACACACACACACACACACACATGATACTTTCATTTGTTTTTTGCTAGTTTCTGGACCACAGCTTTGAGTTCTACTTTGGAGAGCATGTGATATCCTTTGGTTTTTCTCACAAAGTAAGCAATGAGTAGGCTGAACAAAACAGAGTTTTATTACATTTATCCTTAAAACTATAAAACATTTCTAAATTGCATACCTTTTCTTCCTTTACATTAGGTAGTAAACCAATCAGCTTAGATGGTTTGAAAACCTGAGCTACTCAAGTATTTACACTCGTTTCTGTAATAAAATATGACTAGCAACCAATGCCAGAGATAAACAATCCCTGATATAGGTATAAACTCCAGTATTTTATGCATGATCTAATGTGTATTTCATAAATGCGTTCTTTATGTGTGTATGTATATGCTACTTATATAAACAGACTGGTATGGAAACAAACTCAAAGCTTTGCATGAAAGAATTGAAGATATGAATTTCAAAATACTTACATTTTTAATTTAGGGAAACTCAAATTTCTGCAAATAGTATAGCATTCTCTAATATACAGTTCTTTTTTTTATGGTTTCAATGTTCACATAACCATGATAACTATAGATATTTCTAATTTAATGTTTAAAGAATTACTGGCTTATCTTCCCAAAGGAAAGATTTAGGAGAAATGCTTTCAATGACCATGTTCTTAGCTGCATTCCAAATTCAGTCTAGCAATAGCCTACCATGACCTTCACTTCTGACCATTCTTACTTCTCACAGGGGTGAGACCAAGCTTGGCGCCATCAAGAATGCCGCTCTGGTGTCTTTTAAGCAGCCAGAGGCTCGAGCCATCACTTTTACCCAGGTTACCCAAGCAAGTTGTGCTCGTACAGTCACTTCCTAAACGAATTTTGACTGGCCTGCATGCTCTGCAGCTACATTCCTTCCCCTGCCGTGGCAAGGAAGTGAGGCTGGCCCAGCTGTTCTCTGCTGAAGCAAGCGTGTGACAACATCACAGCATGGTCAGGCGACATGGGCAGTCCCAACATCATGTTTAATTCTGCTGATGGGCTCTCCACTTTAGTCTTTTAGTTTTCAAAAACAGAAATAATTGCATGCCCAATGAGATTTACCACGATATCAATTTTAAACATGCCAGAAATGCTTACCATTCGATATAATCAAAGACTTATGAGAGCATGCACATTTTTAATTTCTGTTTTTATTTCATTAAAATAAGACCACAGCTTTTCTTTTTTTGTTGTTATTGATGATTCAGCCCTTATATGTAAACTGTGCCACCAAAATAAGCCTCAAGAGATTTGTGTTTGTGTGTGCGTGGGGTGTGTGTGTGTGTGTGTG
>NC_034592.1:51719216-51728008 GCF_900095145.1 Mus pahari | reverse complement strand
AGAGAGAGAGAGAGAGAGAGAGAGAGAGAGAGAGAGAGAGAGAGAGAGAGAGAGAGAAAGTACTTCCATTTTCAAGTCATTATATTCAGATCAATGAATATCACTTTCAAATGAACCAATTCCCGGGCTCCAGATGGAAATGTTTGCTTTCAGGCTTTCAGAAAGGCTCTTTTAAAAGCAACAGGAGAATAGTGAGAGCTTGATAAAGCCAGATATTAGGCTGAATGTGCATTTGAGCACCAGGTATCTTTGAAGAGTTTGGAAAACTTTTCAGTCAAGTGTCTGATAAAAACACGGTGATCATCCTAAAGTAAACCAAAGGAAGACTCCATGCTGTGAGCATGTGCCATGTGACACACAAGGCACACTAAGTCATTGCTCTAACATACTTGCTTTTGGGTTTTGTTTGATTTTAATTGTTTTTGACTTGGTGTTTTCCCTGTGTACATTAGTCCTTCCCTAAATGTTCTACCTTAGCGCATTGGCTTGTTTTGATGGTTATAGCTTTCTGAGGAGCAGGGTCATCTCCTGCAAACACTGCGTTAGTCTGGGTTACCTCAGTCTTTCCTCTGTGACCGTCTCCTGTTGGTGCCGTTGCTTACTGATTTCGGCCAAAGTGAAAGTTTTAGGGCAAAAACTAACCAGAAATCAAACATTGCTAAATGTTGGACTTTTGATGGGCTAAAATCTACTTTAAATTTACATTTGTCTGTGAGTTTAATTTATACATCCATTCTCCTATAAAAGCATTGAGACTTAACTGTTGAGTCCTACCAATTCAAAAATATTTTTTAATGAAAAGTGGAAAAACACGGTTGCTGTTGATTTAGCTGGACAGAATGAAGGAGTGTTGGGAAGCTGTAGGTCTCATCATGTTCCTTGCAGAAAGACTCATTTCTGAAGCTTTTTGTGAAAAATTTTAAAGAACAGGCATTTGACTGGGTTCTTGAGCCTACAGCCTACTGGAAAAGGCACTGTGTTGTTTTCAGACATTGATAAACGATGGGAAAGGACTTTAGCTTTTGATTTCTTGACTTGTCTTTCAAATAACATTTCAAGAGGCAGAGATGGGTATGTAAATAGCCACTTTAACCCATCTCAACCTTTAAAGAACTGTCTTGGTGTTTTTCTGTGGAGGAAACCCCAATTACGTCTGGTTCTGATGGAAATGTTTATCTCCCGTTTCTGGCTAAGTGGTCTTTCTCGCTTGCTTTCTCAATGCCCTTAACCTTACTCTTCACCTACAATGTAATTACTTTCCATTTTACATACTATGCTTTTATGAATATGGCTATTTTTACATAAAAGGAGCACTAAGGGTATTGCACATTTAACATATGTCAAGGAGAAACCAGATGGTGGCAGTTTATATTTTTTAACCACTCAGTAAGTGGATGGAAAGTGAGTTATTGGTTTTAGTCACTTCTTGCCTTGGACAAGCAACAAATGGTCTCAGTATATGGCTGCTTGTTGTTCATATAAAATGTTTTAAACCAGGATATGAATTTTCATATCCAAGTTATCACACCAGGTCCTTAAAAGACTTTCTTTGTCTACCTGTGTGACAAAATCGAGAATTCTTGAGAGTAATGGCTCGATATTTGAGGCAATCTGTAATGGCTGAATCTTTTATTTTGTCTCTTGAACCATACAGCAGTTTGTAAGAGTCAAACAATGTGAGCACTGATTGAAAAAAAAAAAATGAATGAAATGTGAGCGCATTTCAGTGGAAGTAGGCCAGTTGCTAACATTCTCTTCCATCTCTGAAAGTTAAATTCTATTATTTAATTGGACAGAACTTCAAGAGCGCTATTCTTCATGCTCTTCCTCTAGAGAGGACGGTCTCTATCAGCTCACGTGATCTGGGGACAAAAACCGTCCTCGTGGCCTGTTTGGCGGCTAATTCTGTCATTCCTCTTTTGAGATAACCCATGCCTCTGGGTGAGTGGTAGTTGTAGTTGACCTCGAAAGCATTGTAATCGGGTGCCATGTGTGAGCGCATGGTTCTTGGATCAGCGAGCGCTTCCACAGCACTGCGCCAGGCTTCTGCTATAGCCAGGCATGTTTTCTGCAGCTGGGTTCGGCCTGGAGAATGTTGCATCTTAAATCCTGCTTCCAGCGTGCATTCATAGAGCCTGAGCCATCATCCTTTTGTAGACTCAGCAGTTTCTACAAGGGATGGAAGACTCTCACTTTTAAGGGCCATGTAATATTGGACAGGTTAAGGAGAAAATAGTACAAGGAAGCAAGACGGAACTTGTACTATATGGTCTTATCTGGAGGACTTCTGCTGTTATGCCTATATTCCCAGATATGTTCATTTGTTCTAACTACCTTGGAACAAGTATTAACTTTGGCTACTTAGTGTATTGATGTAATTTAATATGGTAAATTTCATTTCTGGTTTCTTTGCTCTTTTGACATCATTGTAGTATCACAACTCTGGCAATATAAATGAAAGTAAGTTTTTCCTTTGTATATATATATATATATATATATCATCAGTCACTGCTTTTAAATAAGTCATATGCTTTTCAATTAATCTGGTAATCGTTTTGGCATAGTGATAAGAATTGTACCCTTTGCTAGAGTATGAATTTCATAATGTTTAGTAAGTAGTCATTTGTATTATAACAGTGTATAGAATTAGTACAGGTTGTTCTTATACCAATGTCTAGAATGTAAGTGCTTATTTTTCTAGAAAGTAAAATAGTGATTTGAAAACGCAGATATGAATTTCTTCATGTGTTCAGTGACTCAAGAATACCAGGTAGTATATTGAACAGTTTATGTCACTTAATCTGAACTCAACTCATGGGTTCATGTACTAATGTAAGTAACATGGCTACCTTTGATGTCTTCACATAGTTTAAACAAGATTTTTGTAGTTTTACAGAATAAAATATTCATACTTTCCTATGACCAAAATATGGTCCAAGGGTTTCAAAGAGTATTGTGGCCTTGCTCACCAACGAGACCTCAGTAGGACTAGAGTTCTGACTTGTGGAAGCTCACTCTAAACCCTCAGAGAGGAGAAGCCTCCTGTAAAACACTTATGAGACAGAAACTTTGGTTCATGAAAATCCTAAGGACTTATAAGAAGCCCTCTGTACATCCTTTGGGAATCTTCCCAGGGCTGAAGCTAAAAATGCTTAATAACCAGGAAATCTCTTGGATGGCTACAAAACAGCTCTCCACATAAGCAAGTTCTGCTCTTTAGACAAGACTAGAAAGAAGACAAAATCTTTTTCCCCACCTATTTCTAAGACTTGCTAAATATCAGAGCACTGGGCATATAGAGGAGGGGGGATAGAAAAGTTTCCTCTCTAAGATACATATACATTATCTCCAGAGCCAACTGGATATGGACATTATGATATCCAAATGTACTAGCTATAGCTTTACATTTATCATCTTAAGCCAGCACAATAGCAAACTTTCATCCAGTAGTCCACACTGGGCAAGCTAGTCATCCTGGTTAGTTGCTAGTATTAATTTTACTATGAAGCAGTATGTTAAATAAGTATTTGTATTTAAGTATAGGATATTAGTGTAGCATTGGTAAGATAAATTTGATTGAACACTAAATGTAATGCCATTGGTTAATAGGAAGTGAAGGGTAAGTATATTTTCTAAAAATATTCACTTGAGAAAGCATACATGCATGTATATGTATATAATAGTAATAATATTCTTCCCTCAATATTCTTTATTGAATGTCTGGTATTATAGAAAAACATTTGGAAGTATATGTTTCTAATATTCATTAAAAATATTTTCTAATATTGCTAGACTTTATTCAAGTCAATGCATTCACATAATTTATCAAAAAGTAGAGATGAAGTGATCCAAACTTTGTAATTTTCTCTATAAGAGTAACATAAAAATACATTCATCTATTCACTCTTCATAAAAAGCAATATGAAGATTTAATGTTTATTCCATATTTGCTTATATAGTTGACATTTTCATACTTAATATGTATGTGTACTTTGTACTTGGTATGTTTGTGCAAGTATATGTTTGTAGACATATACATGTATATCTGTTCACTCTTCTATTATAAACATGCACACACACATGTATAAATGAGCATATTTGGCCAAAGGCAAAAGTGTAGCAAGCTAAATGAACGACAACATTTGACTGAGGCAGTCATGTGAGACAGAATTTATGGAGAAGGTAGATCATGACCATGCTCAGAAGACATTACTGAGCATAGCTGACCAAGAGGGTGACGATGAACATGAACCTCTTTTATGACTAATTTCTGAATTCTTTGGCTTCGTACCAGTGCTATTTATACAGTGGCATGATTGTGCCCACTCATCAAAAGCCATAGCATTCACCCCATCAGCCACTGGTAAAGCTGAGTGCTGGTACCAATTACCCAGTATGCCCTGAGTTACAACAGAAGCTGCTACAACTATACTCAGTCGCAGCTTTCCTGGGATTTTCCTTTTTTAAGAATAGAAATATCCTGGCTGAAAGAACCCAAAAAGCTTGGGAGGAGAAAGTCTGTCTCAGTTTCCCACATTTCCCAACGTAAAGAGATTTGAGGTAAAAATTTGAGTTGTATGACAATTCTAAGACCCATCAACTCTAAATGATCAAATGGCTCCACTCTCCAGCATACTACTTCCTATAAGGGATGATATATTAATACATATAACTATTATATTTTATTAAATATTTAGTCTGGCATGGCTAACTCAAAATAACAACACAGGAAGCAATCACTATCCAAAAATTACTCTTTGATTTTTAGTTCACATTTCAAAAATATGAAGACCATATCGGCCTTGAGATTTAGGATAAGTCAGGAATTATGAGCCAGGTTCCTCCGAATAGAAATTCTGTTTAGGGAAGCATTTTGGTCTTTTTAGATAGCACATCCATTCTTTCCAAAAGCTAGAACACTGTGATCCAAACACTGGGCCGCTGAAATCAGTGGAGCTTTGAAGCCATTGGTCTGTCGATGAGATGGTCTTCCATCCTAAAAGCTTTACATTCCCTAAGCCTTACTGTCTGTCATGCTTTTGCCTCAGTTTCCATAAAACGCTGCACATCTGTGATATGTTCCCACGTGACCCTAGAAAATTTATTAGATATTTATTTTGGCAACATTAATGTGGCTATTCTTGCCATATACCGTGTCACAATGATTTATTTAGAGGAAAAAATTTGCAGCCTGATCATACGTTGCATTAAGAATGAGCTCCTAATAAAGATTCCAGACAATGTCATTTATGGAGAAATTTCCATTTCATTTAGAATTCTTTGCAAGGATTGAATTCATTTATGATGTTCAAAAAAGAATGAGAGGGGGTGATCCATCATTTTCTTCTAGTAAAGTAAGGAGAAAATTATGTAAGCTAGAGAAAAATATAGCTCAAAGCTGAGCCAGAATGAGTATGATTGATGTTAACCTGTAGCCCTGCCTTGCTAAAATTACAGAAACACGGACAGTACTTAGAAGCAACTGACGGTGTTCCTGGCCCTCTGAAAAATTCCATCTGAAGAGGTGGAAGTTGTGATCTGATCTGATGCATTTAATTAAAATAATGCTTAGTAGATGAGAGCATCCTGAACTTTATGAGACCCTTCTTGATGTGGCTGTAGTATTCGTAGTTGTTTGCACATGGCCTTCATGGGCCAATGAAGATTCTAAAGCAAGTGTGTCTGTCTTTCTAGGTATCCACACTAACCCCTGTCCTTTCTGTCTAAAGAGTAGACCTTGCTCGTGTTAATAGTGTATCACCACCTGTAGAATTAAAGGTGTCACTTTTAGTGCCATTCCCCCCCGCCCCCCACATGACAGAATGTTTCCTGGTCACTTGAGTAAAGGGGGAGAGAGTCACGTCTTTGACATGGGCTTTGTTTCCAGAAATTAAATGCAACCAGCTCTTCTGAAGGAAGCACAGTAGATGTTGCTCCGCCCCGAGAAGGTGAACAAGCTGAAATTGAACCTGAAGAGGACCTTAAGCCAGAAGCTTGCTTTACTGAAGGTAAAGAAACTCTAACTTGATGAAATGCTCCATCCCTACAGAATCTGAATAAGTCTCATTTAAAAGAGACACATTAAAAAAAAACAAAAAAACGGCGAGGGCATGTTTATTTTGTTTGCCCTGCTCCATCCACCCTGTATGTCTTAAGTTGCTTCAGATCTTAAAAATTCCAGACTAGACTACAGATGAGCCTGTGTCTGGACAAAGCATGTGAAGCACATACGTTGTTCCTGCTGTTTCTTCTGTTTTGCTCTGGTTGTCCTTATCCTTCAGCATGTAATAGCATTTGAGAGGCACATCATTCTGGACTGTCACATCACTGACATGACAGTTCCTTCCAAATACACAGGGAGTAGAGTAGCTGGACTTACACAAGCTACAGTAACTATACTCTTTCCTCCTAGTTCCAAATTTGTCTAATTTGCGTTCTGACCAGAGCTGTTTGGAAATGATGCTGTGCTATAGAGTGTTGGCACGCGGCCATGTGGTTCTCCTCGTGGCCAGCTCATCTCATAACAAAGATTTATTGATTCGTTGTGTTGGGATTCGATGCGACAAGTAGTAGCTGAGAGAGAGCAACAGATTGGACAGAAATTGGAAATCATAAGGTGTCTAGGAGGCAGAGAAGAAGAGAGCAGAAGAAGAGGCGCGGACTGCAAAATGAGTCATAGGTGTGACTAAGAAAAGAAGCGAGGCTGAATATAAATTAGCTTGAGAAGACTGACAGTGGCTGACACCTAGGGAGGCAGTGGGGTTTTCTATGCCTGAAAAGAAGGGAGTAAGTATGCAGGGTCACATGGGAATACTCATAAACAACTTGCATATCTGGCTTTGCTCTCCAAACCAGTGTGATGAAAAAGGACTCTATTTTCCTTAGTGGCCTCAAGGCAAAGTGATTCTAAAATCACTGTATTGAAAAATATAAACCATTTTATTTTAACTCAAGCAAATGTATGGAAATTCCATAAATTCTAAATCTATAAATCTAAGTATGGCTCATTATATAGGAGAGTGTTGAAACAAAACTGGGCAGGAAAGCAGCCAGCTACCTATAAAATGAGCTAGAGTTGGGGTAAGGAAGAAGTAAAAATGTTATTTTTTTCATATTAATGATCAAAGTCTATTCCCCTAATTTATTTTATTAATACTGCCTTTTAGGATGCATTAAAAAATTTCCCTTCTGTCAAGTAAGTACGGAAGAAGGTAAAGGAAAAATCTGGTGGAATCTTAGGAAGACCTGCTATAGCATTGTGGAACATAACTGGTTTGAGACGTTCATTGTGTTCATGATTCTCCTCAGTAGTGGTGCTTTGGTAAGTGATTGTGTATTGGCACGAACCAAGCTCTGCTGAAGTATCCAGCTCCCCAGAGATACTAAAAGTGCCCACTCAGTTTAGAAATCAAAAGAATAGGTATATCTCTGTCATGCAGAGCTGAGAACTCTGTAAAATTGTGTTCAAGACAAGTCAGAACCATGAAACAGACAGAAGGGATTTCACGTCTGCTGTTTGCCCACCAGCTGTTTTGCTTGCTGACATACCATTTGCAGGGACATTCCCCTGGCTCTGGTAGCATCCCAGACAAATGTCACCCAGGCTGCCTTAATAATTGTACTTATGGACTATCTGTGAACCTTGCTTTCTTTATGTACAATGAAATTATTCTTTAATAATAATTACAGAAGATATTGTTGGAAGAAGTGAGTTCTATCTCTTATGAACTAGATGTCTTTAGTTCATCTTCCATGAATGCAAGCATGTTTTTGGCAGTGATTGAGGTAGCTGCTTTTGGGTGAGAAGTAAAGATAACAGTATATATAAAATCAATATAGATGCCAACATTCCTGTGCCAATATTCCCCAGTTAGCTTTGGTCTTTAGCTTCTGCCTGATGGAAAAATATTTGAGTAATTTAAGCCAATACTCCTCTAAGTGTTGCTTGGTTCTCAATATGACACTAGAAATTTTGTAAATGTTTTGGGAAGTCAGACCATTAAAGTAAATAAAGTTTTCTTGATTCACAGGCCTTTGAAGATATATACATTGAGCAACGAAAGACGATCAAAACCATGCTGGAGTATGCCGACAAAGTTTTCACTTACATCTTCATCCTGGAAATGCTCCTCAAATGGGTGGCCTATGGATTTCAAACCTATTTCACCAATGCCTGGTGCTGGTTGGACTTCTTGATTGTTGATGTGAGTATCAGAGTTGATTTCTAGGAATTCTTAAGAATGAGTTTCCATATACTTCTGTGATTGAGACCTTAGCACTGAGAACCTTGGTTCATTCGTGCTGATGTAACAGTGGAGATTAAAGTAAAACAATCAAACAAACAACAGCAACAAAGCCTGCAGTAAATTCCACAGGGAATCCTAGCTCGCATGCAACCTGGAAATGTAAATAAAGAAAATATCCAATCAAAAAAAAGAAAGAAAGAAAGAAAGAAAGAAAGAAAGAAAGAAAGAAAGAAAGAAAGAAAGAAAAATTAAGAGAGCAACATGCTGAATGCAGAGGGAAAGGGGACAAAAGAAGAAGCTGCAGAGAGAGCAGAAGGAGCAGGCAGGCTTCTCCTGACCATGGGGCAGATCATGTCTTTTCTTAATAGCAAGGCGGGCTTAGTTTTAGTAATGAGAACAAAGCTTTCTTCTTACAGACTTGGTTTTAATTCATTTAGCAATAAAAGAGGAGAAGCTTTTTCTTTCTCGATGCAATTAAGATTGGAGCTCATTTTTCAAAAGAAAAGAAGAGAAAGGAAAAGAAAAGAAAGGGGAGGGGAGGGGAGG
>NC_034592.1:51715386-51719086 GCF_900095145.1 Mus pahari | reverse complement strand
GAGAAGAGAAGAGAAGAGAAGAGAAGAGAAGAGAAGAGAAGAGAAGAGAAGAGAAGAGAAGAGAAGAGAAGAGAAGAGAAGAGAAGAGAAGAGAAGAGGAAGTGCCCCAAATGTAGAAGTGGTAAGAGAAAACACACAGAGGCTGCTCTGCACCACAGGCAGACATTTGAGGTTTTGTCACACACGTAAAGTAAGCAAGCCTATTTGCTCATGGACTAGAACTAAGCATTTAGTTTATTAACTGATCATTTAAAAATCTTCAGAAGATTCAATGATGATTGATTGGGGGTCAGGAATTTTGAAATTTTCACTTTATGTCCCAACTAAATTACTTGTTCATAAATAATAATAAATTGACTTGTTTTCTGTATTCCTTCAGTCACATGTCGGTAGAGACAATAACATACTTCTCTATTTTATAATAGGAAGTTGGGGATCCGTATAGCTAGTGACATGTTTACCATGCAAAGAATAAGACAAAGGTCTGCTTGGCCTGACCTGAGACGAGTGGCAAGAGGAGCACTGGGAACATGGAATCTGTCTGGCATTGGGACTATTTTATCTTTTTAATCTAAATGATAGAGACACACAGGGAGATAATGGTCAGGCGGTGCCCCATAGTCTGAGATGTCTCACTGTAAAAGGCCACATAGTCTCCCAAGTGAAACAAGGTTCCCCATGCCCTGCCTCCTGGGCAATCAAAAAGCACTCCATTTTTAGCTGTAACATTTGAACATGAAGCAGCGATTGCTGTATATGCTTGTCCATTCATTTTAGCAATTTCAGCAAACCTGGGTTTGTCCAACTACCACTGCCCTTCTCACGTACACCAGTAATTATATAAGCATGACATGTAATTACATATACAGAACATGGTGACAATTTATGATACATAATTATGAAAGGACGACTTGGGGAGTTAAGTCATGCAGAGGTGTAACTAATGTTTTTAAAATGATGACATTTGGAGGGAGGAAGGTAAATAGTGGGAGTGGGGAGATGAGTGAGGAAGTTGCTTTAGTCATCCAGGAAAGGAGATTTTTGTCTCAGAGCAAGGTCATGATTTACTGATGAGCAGTGTACATGGAATGAAGAAACAGTGGATCCAGCATATGGGAATTCTTCTACCTTAAACACAAGAGTATCAGACAGCACCAGCAACTGTGATGCAGACTATCAGAAAAGGAGAGGAGGGGATGCATTTATCAGACAGTCAGGAGTAGATGGTGAATTTTATACCAGTCTTGCGCTCAAGAGAGAAGCCAGAACCCCATGTGTGAATTTAGGGGCTGCCAGGCTAGAGATGCTTTTGGAAGCTACAAACATGCTTCAACTCCTAGGCTGAGAATAAAAATTAACCAAGGAGTAGAGTCTAAACTTTAACATTAAGAAGTTGGGCAAAAGACAACAACAACAAATAAACAAATAAATAATCAAACAACAAAAAAAAACCAGAATAAGTTCTGTATGAAGAGGTCCACAGCATACATGATGATTCAACTTAGAATCAAGAAAGCCATCCAAATCCGTGTCTCCGTCTACCGCAATATTGTACTAGACAGATCACCTTTTCCATCTGTGTGACTTTTTCTTATCAAAATGACATCATCCTCATAAACTGCATAATATGCTGTAGTATTTCCAGAACTACAGAAACTATTTTTACCAATGCTGGTAGACTAAATACATGACCTAATTAATATTTACTTGACGTTTCTTGAAAACAACCAGAATCCCTATGGTCCTTGTGGGTTTTTATACAAGCATAGCACCATCCATCAGCAAATGCATCCTCATCACTTGTAATTAGAGGCATCATAAACAGTCGTAATCATTCTCACAGTCAAATCAACACTTCAAATCCAGGCTTGCACTTGATTAAAGATGATGTATCCATTAACAAAGACACTGAGATTTGGTTTTTCTTTTTAGCATAAATAACATGCAGTGTGATTTTGTTGTAATCACCTTAAGGAGTAAAGACGTAAATATGGCGAGACCACATGTTTCAAAATACGCAGTTTGAAACAAGCAAAAATAATGTTTAGAATGGAAGCCATGACTTGTAAGTACCACCTAGTACTTTCCAGAGATTCGTCTACCCCACTGGACTTACCCTCTACCCAGAGATGAGCTTTTAGGTCATCTCAGTACCAGAAACAAAACTGCAATGATCAGGTTGCTTGTATTTCCAAAACTTCAGAGCCTTGGGATTTTTCTAATCATGACCAACAAATATGCTATAAAAGCCTAAAAAGTAAAGAAGAAAATAAGTTCAAATGTCTTGTGGTATAGACCTTCCCCCTCCCCCTAAATTGTTACTGGTGGTGAACTGTGTGTGTGAGGACATGGGTGGGGATGGATGGTCTCAAGTTAAAAGAGCAATGAAACGAGCAAACAACCAAAGATAAAACAGAACAACAAATGGGGGGGAAAATTACTATAGGACAGAGTACATACTTACAAAGGGATTGTGGGTATTCTAAGAGAAAGTTGCAAGGCTGGGGCTGGGCTTAACTAGCCCAGCACTGCTCAGAAGTGAGGCTTGCATTCAATCAGAGGGAATGGGAGGGAACAATGGGTCACAGAGATTCGGAAAGCTCCTTTTAGCAAACCTCAATGGGAAAGAAATATCAGTTAAGCAAAGAGAAGGCATGGAATTCAAGGAATGTGTTGGAATTTTTCCACAAAAAGGTTACTCCTGAGTTGCCTTAAATTTGGGAGGGGAAACACACAGACACAGTTCACCTTCCTTCTGGGGCACTAAAGGCAGAAAGCCCAACTTAATACTAGTGAGTTTACTGGATTTTCTTACAGAGCACAGGTAGGTAGATTTAAACAAGCACACATACACCACAGCAAAGTCTCACCAATCATAGGTGGTGACATCTTAGAAACTGTGGCGGTGTCCATCTGAAACTAATCTTTTGCTTTTCATATAACTGCCAAATCCCTTATAGATGAGGGGAGGAACAGAGAAACAATATTTGGAATCTCAGGTCAGAGTTTTCTGACCCTCCCTCTCTCTTCTTTTCTTGGGAAATGTCATTACCATTGCCTTAGATTTGCCCACTATTGCCATGGCTACCAGGGGCAAACTCCAACACGGCTATGTTGTACCCAGAAGAAAAAGCACTATACCAAACAAGTGTATATTTTTTCTGCCCTTATGTATTTTCTGATAACATAATATGAATCAAGGGAATAGATAGTTTTGCAAGGCTAATGACATGAAGAATTTATTACAATGAAGCAAAGAACAGTGAGTTTCTAGGCTTCTAGATGGTCCCAGGTGATTATTGTGTTCTTTTTGCTCTAATTCAGCTATAAAATTCTAGAGTTCCATTGGTAAGAACTCAGCTAGCTTTTTAAAATTATTTAAAATTATTCTTATTTTTATTTCTCCTAATTGTCACAGGACAAATTGAGGAAACGTTTTCAGCCTCATTAACAATAATAAAAATAAAATAAAAACAAACTCAAAATAATGCTCACGGACAAATCCAGTACCATCTCAGAGTAATAGAACAGGACAGGCAACTGTAAACCCTGCCACCTTCTCAGAAAGGGGACATAAAGAAGAGGATGAGAGAAAGCCATGTCACTTACAAGAAGCCACATGATAGAAGGGGTATGGGGAAGGCTTTACACAAACAATGAGATCTCCCAGAATGTCAGGGAAAGCATGCCCTGACTTTGA
>NC_034592.1:51688636-51715056 GCF_900095145.1 Mus pahari | reverse complement strand
ACAGGCCACATGACAGAGGAGCCACCTATCAGCCTGATAGAAGTTCTTCAAGTGGCTGAGCGGGGCAAAGGCTTCTGGGGAGAGGCATATACTATCTCACTACAGGAATAATTACTCCTCTCATCTCCTTGGTGTGGCTTTAGGTGAATCAGTCTTCATGAGAGGTAATCTCCCAGCCAGGTGATTGACAGGCCTTGCTGGACTGACTCTTACGGGAAGAGACAATAGTATGTAATGTTCTAGTCTTTGGTGCGTAATGTGCTCTGGACCATCCAGGACCAGAGGAATAGCCCATTCCTTGGACTAGGAGCAAATAGCTTTCCCTCAATGGGCTTCAACAAAGTCCTGCTGTCCTCCCTCAATGGCCTCCGAAGTTACTATAACATTCTCCTCTTCAAGATTGGAGTCCCTAACCATACCGGGGTATATACCTAAACTTCAAGGTTCACACACAGCTTACATATCTTTCTACATTTGCTATTTTTCTGACCAAAACATAAAAGTTGGGCAGTTTTCCCTTTTTCTTCAAGGTAGCATGGGAAAAGTTCCATGAGAAAATAAGCTTTTATTTTCAATTAACTCATTTAAACGATGGGATGGGAAAGAGAGAGAGACAAAACAAGAATTAAAATTAAACTTTTTAACATTAAAAAAGGAGTATAGGCCCTAAAATGACTTAGGAGATTGGTAAATATATATCAAATATATGTTATAATATATATATATATATATATATATATATATATATATATATATATATATTATACCATATATACAATAAACTACAAAACATAATTTTGTATATACTATAAATTACAAAATATGTAAGTTGGTGTATATAATATCAGGCCTGGTTGGGCCTGGGTCATCATTCTAGGACATTGTCACCTCACTGCCATATAGGGGGACCTGCTTTAAGTTAAGTCAAATGTAAATCACACAGGTATTAACTATTAAGATTGTGACAATCTTAGAAATATTTACATGAAAGTAATTATTTTAAATTACTTGATTAAACAAACCTACAAATCTCTACCCCCACCCCCACCCCAATTTTAAAAATCCCTTCTGTTTTCCTGAATAAATCAAATTCATTACAAATCCCCACAAGGTCAGCCAAGTTTTGAACTTTCATATTATAGAAATAAGAGGCTAAAGGACTAGCTTGGGCCAATAGCTGTTTGCCACAGCAGGAAGAACTGTGTTCTGAACTCCAACACTCACACAAAAAGTCAAGTTGTTGTTACATACACCCCTAAGCATGATACCTACTGGGTGGTCAATATAGCTGAAGCAGTAAGCTTCAACTTCAGTGTGAGAGCCTGTCTCAATAAATAAGAGAGAGAGTGAGTGAGTGAGGAAAGCGCTAGAGGCTAATCTCTGGTCTAGACACCCCACATGCACATACAGGGTATATATATATATGTACATGTATGAATGTATATATGTATGTATTTATGTATGTGTATGTATGTGCATGATATATGTGGATATTATATATACATATATATAGATATACATTATATATAAATATATATAGATTATATATGTATATAATATATCTATATCTATATATATGAAAAGTAATCTTTCACAGTTCTCATTGTGTCTCAGTGCAGTTCTGATATTTTGTCCTCTGACCTCTAACTTCCATTAGAAGCTCAGTTTTCCTAACAGCTTCTCAAGCAGTATTGCCATTCCAGATCTGGGTGAATAAACGCCAGTGATGCATGCATCGAGTCTTTAAAGTCATGAATTCCTATGGCCCAGAAGCCACTGGGTCTACACATGAAAAGAAAGGCTATTCCTTTCCTTTTAAAGTATGAGCTGAGGTCGTTTATGGTCATGAGACATGTGCAGCCACTTCCATTTAAAGCCCTAGTCTTCAATAAAGGGCTTGGTCGGGAGGATAAGAGGTCTTCAGATTATCAGGTGGGGGGTGGCGCATGCCTTTAGTGCCAGCACTTCGAAGGCAGAGGCAGGTGGATATGTAAGTTTGAGGCCAGCTTGGTCTACAGAGCGAGTTCCAGGACAGCCAGGGCTACACAGGGAAGAAAAGGAGGAAGAGGAAGAGGAGGTGTAGAGGAGGAGGAGGTAGAGGAGGAGAGGAAGGGAGGAATGAGGGAAAGAGGAGGAGGGAGAAGAGGAGAATGAGAGCAAGAAGAACAAGAACAAGAAGTAGGCATCTTTAGATGACTCCAGAAAAAAAAAAAAAAAATACTTGTTAATGTCTCCTGAGATAAGGATCCCAGAATGTAGAAATCTCTGAGTTCACAAATAGCCATTCCAATCTCCCTGGACCTCTATAGCAGCAAACCCAAGGTACAAATAAAGAATTTCATAAATTACTGCGTTATTGATGACATTTAACATTCAAGTAACTTACTCTGTTAGACTTTATGTGTGAGTTAATGCTTAATCAGTCCATAAAGGGACGGGGGTCTGCATTTGCTTTTAAAGCCCTGCCTCACTGCCGATACCATGTTTGCTTGAGTAGATCAGTGACTCCATCTTGCCTCAGAGTGTCAAGGGGGATTTTCCTTGGTCTCCCAATAGCTTTTCACACAGAAAAGTAAGCTCTCGTGCCCTTAATATAATGGATTAATGTTCTCAAAGATTAAATAAAGAATTTTAATGTGTTTTCCATCCAAAGAATGAGAAAGTGGTCACAGGAACCAATTTATGTGTTCTATGGTTCTGATGAGGAACACATATTTTAAGAGAATGTAAAAGTTAAAATATGATTTGAAGTCAGGTAATTTGGGTTCCAGTTTCTTCCAACTTCACCCCTTCCTAGCTGTGAATTATGTTCTTCTTTCTTTTCCTTTCCTTTTAAATTTTGTTTTGTTTCTGTCTTTATTTCTCCTAGACAAGGTATCTCTGTGTAACATCCTTGGCTGCCCTGGACCTCCCTTTGTAGTCTCGAACCTACAGAGATCTGCCATGTCTCTGCCTCCTGAATGCTGGGTTTCCAGGCACCCTTTAATCTTTCTTTCTTTCTTTTAGTTTTTAAAAAGTGTTTAAGTTGTGGGTGTGTGGGTGTTCTGCCTGCATGTCTGTCTGTATACCAGACCAGTGTCTGATGCTCTCAGAAGGCCAGAAGAGAACACTGGAACACTTGGCTCTGAAGTTACAGGTGATTGTGAGCCACAAAACATGGGTGGTGGGAATTGAACCTGGTCCTTTGGAAGAACAGCCAGAGCTCTGAACTGCTGAGCCATCTCTCCAGTCTGTTGTTCCTCCCTTTTCTTTCTCTCCTCCTTCCTTCCTCTGTTCCACCCTTTCTTCCTTCCCTTATTTTACTTTTTACCTTTTTTGTCAGGGTATGTGCACTCGGGGTGATGCTCTGCTCCTTCACCGATGCATAGGAGACAATAGCCATTCAGATTTCTTCAGCCTTGTGCCTGCAGCATGAAAATATCTAGAAAGAAAATCAGAACAAAGTAGCTCCCCTAACCACAAAAAGATATGTGTTGTTTAATGTTTAACTGAACTTCAACATAATTACAAGTATCAGAAAGATGAGTGATGGTGGTTACTCTGAAGAAGCACTTGTATCCTTATTAAAAATCCACGGAAGATAAAACATTTTCAGATAACTGTCTTCTTGTTAGTCCAATGCAGTGTTGTCTTGAATTTTCTAAGTGATATTCTACACTATTCAGTGAGGAGACAATTTATATCTAACTAAACCGTATTAGTTATGTCAAGAACAGTTTCATCCCAGCTAATAAAATGCTTGTATGATACAGGAGAAATGAAACACTTATTCAGCTGACCTACTCTGGTACCTGGCAAATATCTCTAGGATTCACAACCTTAATATCATAAAATCCAAGAGAGCAGTCTAAATTTTATTTGGCAGTGTTAAGCAAAGGTCTATGAGGGGTCAGGCTTTTGAATTAAGCCCTGAGTTGTTACCTGTGCAAAAAATAAAACATGCACATACTTTGCAAAGAGTTCTGTGGCATGGCATACCTATAAGTGTTAGTAAGTATGATCAACTATCACATTTTACAGGTAGGGAAAGGACAGTTCAGGGTGAGGCAGGCAGCACCAGATGGTACAACTGTGTAGAAGATAAAATATTGAAGGGTTATATTCATGCGTTATTGGCTTTCACAAAAGAATTGCCAGTCCATGCTGTGCCTCTATCTAAAGGTCTATTTTGTAGTAGACTAATGGTTTGTTTTCCATCTACAGGTTTCTTTGGTTAGCCTGGTGGCCAATGCTCTTGGCTATTCAGAACTCGGTGCCATCAAATCCCTACGGACCCTGAGAGCTCTGAGGCCGCTCCGAGCCTTATCCCGCTTTGAAGGCATGAGGGTAAGAAGATTCAGTGATGCTTTTTAAAACTCAAGTCAAGAGTTACACGCCGCCAGTGACTCAGAGCCTTGGTAGTCTCTTCACGAAATTAGATAATTCAGGGCTAAAGTCAAAGAGAGCAAAAAAACCTTTCTTCTGGAAACTGCAGTTTATTTAAATACACACTCAGGGATTGAGAAAGGGTTTCACACACACACACACACACACACACACAACCTCCATGTGCTATTATTTTTATTGTTCAGGTACTTTGGAATGACTGTTGACAGCACTCCTCCTATCAAAACCTTCAGTAGATAAATTTGAGGTCCTCAAAAGGTATCAGGTTATTCTTAAAGGCAACGTGATTTCAGAATGCTTTATTTCTTGAATTAACGTACATCATAGAATTCGGCAGAACCAGTACATCCCTCACATTCAAAGCGAGTTGCTAGGATAATTAGCTACAGGTTTCTAAGAAGCCTGACTTCCCTTCAGGGATCTTTTAAGCACCTTTGTGAGTGAGGTTTGCTTCTTCCACAGCCCCAGCCTTGTCCTCCCCTGCTCTCTCCCTTAGCAAGTGTATCTTGTTTCACAATGTAAAATGCACACTGCCACGCCTTCAGAACTGCTTTGCCCAAAGGCCAGCTTTGTTTAATCTGCTTTGCAAATGCACACGGATATTGAATTTCTTCAAGGCCATAGGGTTTTAGATTAGGAGGTGGTTTGTTTGGGGCAATAAACCCCTTCAGCCTTGACTGCAGAATTTACTCATCGTGGAAATGAATCCATCCTCCAGCTGTTCCTGCAGCACTGAGCAGAGAGACACGCTCGGCTTGCCTGCTGAAAATTCTACTTGATTGCCTATGTTAACAAATTCATAAAACTCTGTTGGAAATAACAATCTTCTTTCAGTGCTGACATCATCTCAGCCTACGCCATGCTTCGTGACTTCATAGTGATGTTTTTTTTTTTTTTAATCAAAGATAGATCATTTTTCTCATACACTATATCCTGATTACAGTTCCCTTCCCCCTCCTCCTCCCATTTCCTCCCCACCTCCCCTCCCATCTGGATCCACCCCCTTTCTGCCTCTCACTGGAAAACAAACAGGCTTCTAAGGGACAGCAATAAAATAAGATAGAAAAAAAAAAAACCCTAAAACATTGAAATAGGGTAAAGCAAACAATAGGGGAAACAAGCTCAAGAAACAGATATAGATGCAGAGGTCCACTCCTTAGTGCACTCAGAAACCCATAAAAACACTAAACAGGAAGCCATAATATAGACGCAAATGACCTGTGGAGTAAAAGCAAGAGAGAGAGAATACCTATCATTACGCATGCTGCATATATTAAAATAAAAATAAAGCTTAAAGACAAATCCCTGACATGACATTGTGAGACAAGGGGCCTCTAAAGATGACTCGGATTTGATTTTGTCTTGGTCATTGACTGCTGGGCATGCAGCCTACACTCAAGAGAGTTTCTTTCCCCAGTGAGACTCCCTTGAAGAAAACAAAATTTTCATTTTCCAGTAGTTATCGATTGGAGATGGCTTTGGGGCTAGAAATGAGGGAATGTATCTACTTCGTTCATCTCTAGGTCCTCATCTAGTGCAGACCTGGGCAGGCCCCATGCTTGCTGTCCCAGTCTCTGTGAGTTCTCAGGTACACTGATGCTGTTGATTTCATTTCGAGGGCCTTGTTTATTTGGTGCCCCTCCCTCCCCCATTCCCTCTGGCTGTTATACTCTTTCTGCCTACTTGTCTGCAAAGTTCCCTGAACCCTGAGGGAAGGGAGATGATGGAAACATCCCACTTAGAGCTGAGAGTGTGTTCCGAGGTCTCTTACTCTGGATGATGTGCGGCTGTAGGTCTCTGGTTTTTACCCCCATTTACTGAAGAGACAAGCTTCTCTGGGGATGGCTGAGTAAGACACTGATCTATGAGTCTAGACGGATGTCATTTGAATGTTACATTCCTGTTTGTTTGTTTGTTTGTTTAGAACAGTACTATTTGGTTTTAACCTAGTTCCCTGGACTAAGTTACACGTTCTTGGTCACTCAAGCACTATCAGGCGTAGGACCCGTCCTGTGGAGTGGGCCTTAGGTCAAATCAGATTTTGGTCGGTTACTCCCACAGGAATTTCTGCTTAACTTGCTGGCAGAACACCACTGTATGTCGAAGAGTTTGTAGCTGGGCTGGTTTATATTTCTTTTGTTATCTTTCAGAGTACCTTCCGGTACCAAAAATACTTGCACATAGGTGTGATGGCTCTCTGTGGGTACCAGCTTGGCTTCTTCACAGTCAATGTGTGGGTGTTGTCCTCAGCAATTGGGCCTTGCCATCAGTTTGAGAGCAACTTAAAGTCTTGGCAATAGACTGGGTTGTTTGAGGGCTCCATGGGACCTCTCTGGCCAACAAACATATTTATAGCTCATATCAGAGACAAAATATCAATTCAACAAGTCTGAAAACTTACAATTTTCCTCTAATCTGAAAAATATTCTAGATTAGTATTTTAGTTCATATGGAATACTTAAGATTTCAGCTAAACATAGCGACATCTATTTGAAGATTTAAAAAAAAAATGTAGAGGTATGGAAAAAATATATAATTTTAATCCAAAAAGAAAGCTAACAAGTGTAACAAACTGACTTAATTTCTAAAAGACATAAAATTCAATTAAGATAGGGAAACACTTGAATTTTGATTTCAAATTTTCTTGCTGGTTTACATTTTTCCCATCTATTTCTAAAATAATATTTATCATATTTTTTAAAAAAAAACAATAGTTTCATTGGCTATAAACACTTAACCATGTAGTCCACTGTGAATTAGAATAAGTGGTGGTAGAAAAGCTACTTTTGCTATCGTTGAGATCTTAAAACATATCATCTTTCCTGGATTCAGGAAAACAAAAGGGGGTGGGGCTTTTTCTACACTAAGCAGGTCAGCCTTATAAAATCAAATAGCATAGGCTCAAGGAGAACATGTGGGACATTGCCAAGTAATAATGGGATATATTTCATATTCATACATCTAAAGTTAAATCTGATGGTAATTCATTGTGTGTCTAAAAGACCGAGATTTTTCTAATATGAAACAAAAAACTTGGAAACCCTTAATCCTGACCTTTATAGTCATATAATTATACCTGACCTGAGGATATAAATTTACTGCATTTGTCATGCTTTATTTGTGAAAGGATTGCATAATTCCTTCTTCAGATCATCAATAAGTAACACATGTTCACAAGACAATATGTTACAGCAAACGATTATTTCATTTAGTGATTTAATGCATATTTTCACCCTCCCCCACCCACACACACACCATGTACATTTTTGAAGATTTTACTATATCAGGTTGAATTTGTTTCCTTTCAATGTTTGTTGTATTTTGCTTTCCTTTCTTGCTTAACTCCTTAGCTGTACTGTTGTTTGTCTACCCTTACCAAGATGTAATGTAAAACACTAGAAGAAATATTTAGGGCTAGAAATCTACGGTGATACCCATTTAACCCTATGCAAATGCATCTTCACACCGAATACATACACATCTGCCATCTTCCACTTTACCAAGGGATTGCTCTCCTGTCCTCCCACAGGTGGTTGTGAACGCTCTTGTTGGTGCAATCCCCTCCATCATGAATGTGCTTCTGGTGTGCCTCATCTTCTGGTTAATCTTTAGTATCATGGGTGTGAATCTGTTTGCTGGAAAGTTCTATCACTGTGTTAACATGACAACGGGCAACATGTTTGACATGAGTGAAGTCAACAATTTCAGCGACTGTCAGGCTCTTGGCAAGCAAGCCCGCTGGAAGAATGTGAAAGTCAACTTTGACAATGTTGGGGCTGGCTACCTGGCATTGCTGCAAGTGGTAAGTGGCCATTGTGTGAACCTGAAAACATTTCAAAGCATGCTGCCTAAGACCCCTCGAGTGGTGTGCTCTGAATAATTCTTATTTAACGGTAGGAAGGTAGTTGATGAACCCTCAAGTTAGTTATTTGGCTCTTAGGAAGACATTGCAGTTTTTTTTTTATTATTTCTTCAGGAATGCAATTTTTAACGTCTTCACAGGGTTTCTTTCTTCTTCCCCTATTTTTCTTGTTATATTGTTAATTATTGTTTTGATTTTTAATTTTCTGTAAAAATTGGGTATATTGAAATACCAATTATATATGATATGAATGAATTAAGTGTATGATTTTTTAGTCAGAGAATTTCCATAGTAGTACCTAAAATAATGTGATGCTATTATATGCAAATATGCAAATCTCAAGGGATTCTTCTCAAAATGTGTAATGCTTAATTTTTTAACATCATGACAGCATATTTGCTAATCAGTTATTAGTGAAAATGAGTTATACAACCATAGCTTTCAACCACAGATCCTATCTTCTTATTGGAAGGTTTTAAGGTAAGATTAAGATGAGATTTTCATTAATCAAGTCTCCATTGTATTTTACTATAGAAAGAAAAAAATCATAGAATAGCTTCCAAGAGAAGAAAAGGAAAAAAAAAAAAAACCTAAATCCTAAATACAAATTTTGTTACTTCGTAGTAGGAATGTCCTTGGTAACACATCATTCAACTCATTTGAACACCTGTGTAGAAAATGCCATGGTATTATATGAAAAGATACAATATTTATAAAGAGTGAGATATTCATAAATAATTCTGATATGTATTGAATACAGGCCACGTTCAAAGGCTGGATGGATATTATGTATGCAGCTGTGGATTCACGGGATGTAAGTAGCTCTCAGATGCTCTTTACAGCTACTAGATTGTCCATGGTAAACACTGGTGAGAATTGAACTGAGATACTCAGAATCTACATTGCATATAGCATTTATCAATACAGTAGAAATGATTGGCAAAGTGCTCACAGTGTGGATGGTAGTTTGGTTGCTGTGGGTATGACATGTAATTGATAACGTGTCTACTGTGAAAAATTCTCAAATTACAGGGAGTAAAAGACATCAGATTAGCCCTGCAAACAGAAGTATTCAGAGTAGGAAGGTTGTTCTGCGTGGAGGAGGAGTCACTTGCTTTTCTGTTTCTTTAGAGAACAGGATCAGCCAGTCTGTGAATCAGCTTCCAGGAACGTTAGAGCATAGACAAGCCAGCAGACTTCAAGGAAACTCTAACTCAGAAATACAAAGAAACGACTAAAACATGACTGCTTAGCCTGTATTTTTCTCTTAGTTGATTTTCTGCTATTAAAGCTTTTCCAAAGAAAAAGTAATGATATTGCCAAAAATGTTGGAATAATGATGATGATGATGATGATGATGATGACGACGACTACAATAAAATAATATGTCCAAATGGTTACTGAATTTGTATCAATTTTACTTGTGCTGGGGAATATTTGTCAGGCAGGCTACAGTGGAAAACCATATTAGATTTCAAAAGTAAAAGTTTCAAATTTCATGATAGTTTGAGACAATAATTATTTTTCTAAAACTGTATCTGAAGACATGGCAAGTTCATATTGAGTAACAGCACTCACTACATTATTTACTCCAAGGATCCTCTTTGCTAATGATATTAAATATTTTCACTATTGTTCAGGTCAAACTGCAGCCTGTATATGAAGAAAATCTGTACATGTATCTGTACTTTGTCATCTTCATCATCTTCGGGTCGTTCTTCACTCTAAATCTATTCATCGGCGTCATCATTGACAACTTCAACCAGCAGAAGAAGAAGATGAGTATATCTCACTTCTCACCCTTCCCTATTCAAAACACTCATCCGTCTCCTACAGTCAACCAGACCATTGGAGTCATGGCATACTTAGATGGTGTTTATATGATTTTCAGTCTTACGACATGGCCAGTAATCTACTGGCCCTCCCAAGTGGCCTCTCTCCCTTCATTCCTGGTTACAGCTGTCTTTCTGACTCTGTAATATAACCATTGCCCCATTACATCAACAATGATCCATGCTTAGCATGACGTCTGGGGTCTTGCAGGAATGACCGCCCCCCCAATTTCTCAACCTCATCTTCTCCCACACCTCATTTTTATCCTATACCCCTTTACTTATGCATTCCCTCAGCCACACATGTCACCAACAGCACTTGTTACAGGACACCTGCACAGTCCTCCTGACCTTTTCTGAACTTAGCCACAGAATGGTTTCCCTCTGGTTTTATAAGTGATATTTTCTCTTCCTGAGATGCATTGCCAAGCAAACTCTTTATTGTACATTAAAGCCTTAAGCTTAAGCCTGGCTCTCTCAATTTTTGCTGTGTCTACAATGACTTTCCTTCCTTCCTCCTGTTCATTTGCTTGGTCTTTTTTTTTTTTTTTTTAACCTCACCCCCCTTTGCACAGAATTGTACATTTTTTCTTCCTGCTCCCTTAAGGAGCCTGATACCATGTTATGTACCAATGTCATTTTTATACCTGTCACATTGTTTGGTACACACACACAAAAAAAGTTTTTTAAAAAGGTTAAATACAGCAGTAAAACTTTAGACAGCAGGAGAGGAAGAAAACATATTTGAATCCCTGAAAATATATTTAAGGACCTTAAAATTCATTGTCAACATAATATAATCCAATTAGGATGCTGGACTAATTGGAATTTCATGTGCTTATGAGCTTTGCATAATATTAAAGTCTTCGACATTTCACATAAATGGGAAAAGCAGAAAAATAAATCTATATTTAGCAAGATACTATCCATTTAATATTGAGACAAGACTAAAGGAAGGCTCAGAAATACTTCAGTTAAAATAGTGTTGTAACACAGGTTGGGATTGTAACCACACTATTCTGTGTGTTTACTTTGGAGGTCAAGACATCTTTATGACAGAAGAACAGAAAAAATACTACAATGCAATGAAGAAACTTGGCTCCAAAAAACCTCAGAAGCCCATCCCTCGGCCTTCAGTAAGACTGGCTCTCTTGTACTCATTAAAATTCTAAGACACTGTTTCTCTTCTAGTATCTGGATGAGAGCATATTGGGTGATGCCACCAATCTTTCGCACCAATCTAATCACAAATCCCATACTGGACAGCAGACTCTACAGCTGCTGTGATGATTGGTGGCAGGTATCAAGTTCCTAAAATACTGGGACACTCTTGATAGTTGGTGAGCTGAGACCTCCAACTCAAGAGTTCCCAAGAACTGGCACAAAAGCAAGAGTCAGCCTCCTGCTGCTGACATGTGTGGTTGCTGCCCCTCTGACTATAGTGATGTGTCTGTCCTTTCTAAGTGGACACAGGCTCCGATATATCTATCCCTTTCCATCTCTACATCTTTCCTCCACGTTCTGGCTTCTTCCTTTCCTTTCTTCCCCTCCCTGTTATAAAGCTCATTTTAGCCTTTCCTTCTTTTATTACCCTTTATGGTACCATACAAAGTAAACAATATTTCATAGCATATATATATATATATATATATATATATATATATATATATATATATCATTAAACTTTGTTATAACTTGTGTCTCCTTCTGATCTCTCCTATGCTCTCTGTACTCTTCATTCCAGGTTCCTCCTACCCTACAAATAGTAACCTCCTGTTTTCACTTCACACATACTCTATAGCTCTCTCCACAATCCCTTACATCCTTTCTCTTTTCCATGTTCCCCTATCTATCTAGATTCATGACATTCTTTATCTTCATATTATCTGTAATTTAATATATATTAAGTTTAGGTTCTACACATGAGAAAACCATTTGTCTTTCTTGGTTTTCTCATTCTGGAGGCTAGAAAATATTCCCAATTTTCTTAGAAAGGAAAACTGGCTCAAGAATTTTGTTTCGCTGAAAAAGAATAAAGATCATTCAAATGCATAGTCTATAATGCTTGCTTCCTAATGTGGAACGGCACGATGATGGTGGGTCACGTTCACAAAACTGTACCCTAACTCACCAACCTTCTCAGAAAGGGAAAATACTAAGGCACTGAGGCCCATAACATAACTGTACACCTATGATCAGCAAAATTCATAACTGAAAGGGTCATGAACCCTATCAGTGACTTCACATGACTATATATTTAAAAATAATTGAAACTGGGAGATGTAAGGTAGGGAGAAAGGATAGCAAGGTACCTCACACAGAAAGGAAAGAATGAACCTGCTTCACCAAAGGTCACTGATATCTGGAAACATGGTTGGTTTATGGCCTTGGATTTTTCCATAAGCCATGGGATTTTGTGTCTTTATTATAAGTGATTTGAACTATCTAATAAAACCACATTAAACATTTGTAGTTACACAGGACTCTAAAAGCATATGTTTTCTGAAATGGGTATTAATTGTACAAGCATTTCTCAGGCATTTTTAAAAAGATACATGGGGGGGGGGGGACAGGTAATTTGCTCATGCTTGTACCCATGGATGGTAGAAGACAGAGTCCAGAACCCTGGAACTAAAATTATCAAGAGCCGTGAGCCATTGTGTGGGTGCTGGGAATTGAACCTTGGTCCTCTAAAAACCAGCCTGTGCTCTTAGCTACAGAGCCATCTTTCTCTTTCTTTCACACATCTTTTATTGAAGAATGAATAGGGAAAGATGAAAAGGAAAACAGATAAATTAACAAATAAACTCACAAGCATACAGAACCAGAAATGGTAGAACTAAATAAATTTAACTACCATTATTTGGGGGGGAGGGGGGTAAAAAGGGAATATCAGAAAATTCCTAAAATACTGGTAAATGAAGTAGATTATTCATCTGAAAGTCTCCATTTACCTTTCTTAAATCGTCACTACTAATTGAAATCATTTTTATAAAAATGTTCATAATTAATCAAATAACCTTTAAGTATTTTCAGCCAGTTGCCGCCAGTTTCTGGATTATTTTTCTCTCTTTTCCTATGAGACCCAAATTAAAAAAAAAAAAGTTTGTTACTGGCATGTGGTATGGTGCCTCTCGTTTAAAAGAAAAGGGAGTGAAATGGATCTTATGTAGTATACTGTAAGGAGGGTGCATACCTCAAGGCCACATGTGGGAAGAAGGTCTTCTTTGCAGTGTAACCAGACCACTGATGATGCCACGTGTACACTAACCCTACCTCTTCTCTTCTTAGAACAAATTTCAAGGAATGGTCTTTGATTTTGTAACCAGACAAGTGTTTGACATCAGCATCATGATCCTCATCTGCCTCAACATGGTAACCATGATGGTGGAAACGGACGACCAGAGCAAATACATGACCTTGGTTTTGTCCCGAATCAACCTGGTGTTCATCGTCCTCTTCACTGGGGAGTTTCTGCTGAAGCTCATCTCTCTCAGATACTACTACTTCACAATAGGGTGGAACATCTTTGACTTTGTGGTGGTGATTCTCTCGATTGTAGGTAAGAACAGCTCAGTTACAGAGACATGTCCTAGAGAATGATTTCCCCCACATCCTTCCTGCAGCTTGGCACAGAGATGCAGTTGGAGAAGAGTGGGGTGTGCAGGGTGAAAAATTCTGAAACTTGTGTTTATTCACAAAACTAAATGGTTAGAAGTTAAATTATCGATATTGGATTGGAGGAGCTTTCTCCTTGCTGTGATAGACTAACCAACAAGAGGCAACTTTACAAAGGAAGGAAATATTCTGCCTCACAGTAGTAAAGATACACTCCATCCTGATGTGGAAAGCCTGGTATGGGACCCAAGGTACAGCTCGTTAAGGTGAACCTGAATTTGGGAATGAAAGTGAGAAAAGGAACATATAAAACACCAAGCCCAGCCCCCAACCAAACCCATTTGTCTGAATAAAGCTTCACCTCCTGAATGTTCTACAACTTTCCATAATACCGCCACCAGCTAGATTGCAGGGGTCCAAACACTTGAACCCATGGGAATGGCTTCTACTCAAACCACATTCTGTTAGTGGTAAACAGAGTCAGTTTAGGGGCAAGGCACATGTTTTTAAAACACATCATGATAACACAATAGTGTTAGGACTTGTCTTGGTCACTGTCTTAGTGTTGTAAAGACACTACGCTTATAAGAGCAAGCATTTAATTAGGGACTTGCTTACAGCTTGTGATCATCATGGCAGGAAGAAGAGAGGCATAGCACTGGAGCATTACAGCCTGAGGCAGTGGGGAGAGAGGGGAGGGGGGGAGGGAGGGAAGGGAGGGAAGGAGAGAGAGAGAGAGAGAGAGAGAGAGAGAGAGAGAGAGAGATTGAGACTGGACCTGGTATGGGCTTTAGAAACCTCAAAGCCCTCTAGACAGGACTGGCAAAAAAATGAATGATTCCTGATAATATTCTACTAGCACAATCGTCATCAGAGACTCTTTTAAAAAATATTTATTTTTATTTTATATGCATTTTTTCTTTGCCTGCATGTATGTCTATATGAGGGTGTCAGATCTGGGAATTACAGATAATTGTGAAGTGCCATGTGGGTGCTGGGAATTGAACTCTGGCCCTCTGGGATTTAAGTCAGTGCTCTTAACTGTTTTCCCATCTCTAAAGTTCCCATCAGAGAGATTTATCCAGCAACTGATAGGAATAGATATAGAGACTCACATTCAAACATTGTGCAGAACACTGGGAATCCTGCGGAAGAGGAGGATGAAGGAGTGTAGAAGCCAAAGGGTTCAAGGACACCACAAGAATACTGTCCTCAGAGTCAGCTAACCACGGCACATAGGGGCTCAAAGGGACTGGAACAACATTCAGGGAGCCTGCGTGGGTCTGACTTAGGTCCTATACATATATGAGATGGTTGTGTAGTTTGGTATTCTTGTGGGACTCCTATCACTGGGACAGGGGACTGTCTCTGACTCTTCTGGCTGCTTTGAGGATCCGTATCCTCCTACTGGGTAGCCTCATCCAGCCTTGACATGAGGGTATACAGCTAGCTTTATTGTACCTTGTTACGGAATGTTTTCTTGATACCCCTAGGAGGTCTGCTCTTTTCTGAAGGGAAACAGAGGCGTAGTGAGTTTGGGGGACAGGGTAGGTGGGGAAAGGAGCTGGGAGGGAGGGAAACTGTGATTGACATGTAATATATGAGAGCAGAATAAATAAATTATCTAGCTTTTTAAAAAGAAACCTCAAAGCCCTCTTTCCCAGCAATATACCAACTCTAACAAAGCTACTCCAAAAAGCCACACCCACTCCAAAAAGCCACACCCATTCTACAAAGCCACACCTACTGAATAAAGCTGTACCTCCAACAAAGCCACGTTACTCCAACAAGGCCATACCTCCTAACACTCCTAAAACAGCTCCACTAATTGGAGACCAAGCATTCAAACAGAGGAGCCTCTGAGAACGATTCTCATTCAGACAGTTCTGTACATAACGCAGAAAAAGAAAAATCAAGCGGAGATAGCCAATACTGCCCAAGGCATTCAACCGTCTTTCATAACAAAGAGCAAAGGCATTTTAACATGGCTCTTGTAAGATGGATGGGGTTTAAACAAGAGGAAAAGGAAAATGAGAATATTATAAAGCTCCAAATATAGAAACTTTAGTTCAGATGTGGTCCACTTTCTCAAACTCAAGAATGTCACTCTCATTGAGAACAGTGAATTAACTTATTTCAGAAATAATCTTTATTTTCATTGCCATATTTTATGTATAGTAGTGAAGTATAATAAGTATAACCTTGAATTGGTGTACTAATAATTATATTATTTTGGATTTTACAAAAAAATTTATTTTTTTATAAAGTCGTGTTATAGAATCATTTTAATAAAACTCTTCAACATTTAAATGTCACTATTGGAGTGGATTCAAATGTGTGGTTCAGGTTTTTGTAAGTTTATTTTTTTTTAAGGAGAAACACACATACATCATTCTTATAAATATCGGTATACTCACTGTTCATCTGGCTTCTCTAATTTTCCATAGGAATGTTCCTTGCTGAGCTGATAGAGAAGTATTTCGTGTCCCCTACCCTCTTCCGAGTCATCCGCCTGGCCAGGATTGGACGAATCCTACGCCTGATCAAAGGCGCCAAGGGGATCCGCACGCTGCTCTTTGCTCTGATGATGTCCCTTCCTGCGCTGTTCAACATCGGCCTCCTGCTTTTCCTGGTCATGTTCATCTACGCCATCTTTGGGATGTCCAACTTTGCCTATGTTAAAAAGGANGCTGGAATTNATGACATGTTCAACTTTGAGACCTTCGGCAACAGCATGATCTGCCTGTTCCAAATCACCACCTCTGCGGGCTGGGATGGACTGCTGGCCCCCATTCTCAACAGTGCACCTCCCGATTGTGACCCTGATGCAATTCACCCTGGAAGCTCGGTGAAGGGAGACTGTGGGAACCCATCTGTGGGGATTTTCTTTTTTGTCAGCTACATCATCATATCCTTCCTGGTTGTGGTGAACATGTACATTGCTGTCATCCTGGAGAACTTCAGCGTTGCCACAGAAGAAAGTGCAGAGCCCCTGAGTGAGGACGACTTTGAGATGTTCTACGAGGTCTGGGAGAAGTTTGACCCTGACGCCACCCAGTTCATAGAGTTCTGCAAGCTCTCTGACTTTGCAGCAGCCCTGGATCCTCCCCTCCTCATCGCAAAGCCAAACAAAGTCCAGCTCATTGCCATGGACCTGCCCATGGTGAGTGGAGACCGTATCCACTGCCTGGACATCTTATTTGCTTTTACAAAGCGGGTCCTGGGTGAGAGCGGAGAGATGGATGCTCTTCGAATCCAGATGGAAGATCGGTTCATGGCCTCCAATCCCTCCAAGGTCTCTTATGAGCCCATTACCACCACTCTGAAGCGCAAACAAGAGGAGGTGTCTGCTGCTATCATTCAGCGTAATTACAGGTGTTATCTTTTAAAGCAAAGGTTAAAAAACATATCAAGTAAATATGACAAAGAGACAATCAAGGGGAGAATTGACTTGCCTATAAAAGGAGATATGGTTATTGACAAATTAAATGGGAATTCCACCCCAGAAAAGACAGATGGGAGTTCCTCTACCACCTCTCCTCCTTCCTATGACAGTGTAACAAAACCAGACAAGGAAAAGTTTGAGAAAGACAAACCAGAAAAAGAGAGCAAAGGGAAAGAGGTCAGAGAGAATCAAAAGTAAAAAAATAAAAAATAAAAAATAAATTAAAAAGGAAACAAAGAAATGTCTTTGTAATCAATTGTTTACAGCCTCTGAAGGTGAAGTGTCTGTGTCAACTGGACTCTAAGGAGAGGTCCATGCCAAACTGACTGTTTCAACAAATACTCAAGGTCAGTGCCTATACCAGACAGTGACCTCTGTCACTGCCACTCTGTGAGACAGGGTATCAACAGTGACAAGAGGTTGCTGCTTCCTTTACCAGCTGACACTGCTGAGGGGAACTCCATTGTGAAAGTGACCGTCACCATGCCACCAAACACCATTAGTGCAACCAACGCTCCTGTCATCTATTTTTAACATTCACATTGCCATATTTTTACAAAATCTGCCCCAGTGTATCTTCCTGGTCCCCACTTCATAGTCTGTTCATAATACTATGTCACTATTTTTGTAAATGAAGTTACGTTAAGGGAAAAAAATATATATATATAAGAATCCTGTGTTGCTAAGACCACAAGTTTCTCCAGTAATCATAAAAAAAAATATTTTGTCTGAGAGATGAAATTATTGCTCAAAACTAAGGAAAAGTAAATTCTAATGTTACCAGTTTGAAATACTTCCACTTTCTGGATGGTGTTAGCTTACAAGTGTTTTAGCCTGTTATGTTTGTTTGTATCTGAGCAGTTATGTGCCTGTAAAGACTCCTCTAATATTTAAAGGATTATTTTTATGCAAAATATTTTGTTTCAAAAAGTGCAAATTTTATTCTAAGTTTCAGAGTTCTATATTTAATTTTAGTTAAATGTCCTCCCTCCAAAAAATTATCTAATATTTCTGTTCTGAAAGAAAAAAAAAATCTATCCAAAGTATCACTTTAGAATAGCTGTTCCGATTAATGGGCAGTATTTCTTTTCCATCTTCTGCTCTCAGCAAAACTGACAATTTATGTCAGTTAAATACCCTCTGTTATGTAAATAGTTATTTTATGCTGTGGTGCATGTTTGGGCAAATATATATAAACGTATATATAGCCTAATACAGAAATTCTATTAAATCAAATATGTACCACAGTGTGTGTGTCCTGAGCAAGCTTCCAACAGGGAGGTGTCCTGTACCATTCGTTATACGGAAAGAGTTGGGAGGCTATCTAATGCATGCTAATATTGCCTACGCTGCTCTATTTTAATCAATCCATTTATCACAGTTTTGGTAAGAAGAGTCACATGTTGGTGGTAGAATGAGTTCAATCTGCTCTCTGTCTACATGTCAAAAAATTCTCACTGATATTACCTTAAAACACCTTTATTTTTACATTGTTAATTCAACTTGAGTATCACAATGTGTCTTTATTAATTTAAAGGAGACACACTGTATAGGGCCTATTACCAAATCCTATACTTCATAGTTTGCTAAAAAAAAAAAAAAAAGTCCAAAATTTGTTTAACTATAAATAATGTAAAATATAATCAGTTTTCTTTGTCAGCATTTGTACATAAGAAAATTATTTTCAGGTTAATGACATGGCAATTTATTTTACCTTATCCTTTTGCTTCTTATTTTTAAATCAAAACTCCAAACTTTTGCATCCAAAAGACTTTTCAGCAGATAATTTCCTAAAATAAAAGTTAGACAATGGGTTTTATGGATTTCTTTGTTATAATATATTTTCTACCATTCTAATAAGAGAAACGTTGGTCAAAAATCTCAAACCCTAACCATTTTCTACCAACTCTGGTTGCCTGCAGAGAATCCTTCACTCATGGAAGTTTGTTTGGTTTTTTTTTTTAACTCGACTTTTGTAGAATTTGCATATGCAGACTAGGCTTATTTTTTTAAATCCTGCTGCACTAAAGGTGTCATGGATATAACACAGGCTCTGCCCTTCCTAACCAGGAACACAGTGGGAAAGATGTGCAGCTGCCTAACATGATACAACTCTTTTCTCCTTTTTCTTCTCTTTTTTTTCTTCACAAACCAAAAGTTTAATGTTCATTCCTTTTACAAAACTATCTACTGTAGTATACTGATGAACTGCATGCAGGGAATTGCTACTACTAAAAGAATGGTGAGCTACTTCATTATTGAGCCAAAAGAATAAATATTTTGTTGGTTTTTTTTTTTTTACTGTATCTTATTTGTTGGACTGAATATTTTCTTTTTTTAAGTTATCGGCAGGTAAAAATTTACACAACTAAAGAAAACCTGTATTTGATTCGACATTTGTATTCATAGAAGTTCACATGAGTTTTGTAACACCCTGCTACATTATCTACTGAGAAGTTTGTCAAAATAAAGACTAGTTAAAAGCAGTTTTGTGAACTATTCCTTCATCAAAGGAGCAGCCCATATGATCAAACCTTTGGGTTTGACAGTGCTGGCAGTATCCCTCACCACTGACTGACCATTTCAGTTCATTTATTAAATTACCAAGAACCTAATCCCGATGCTTCTGGGTATCCATGGTGTTGTGTCCTTACATTTTGGACACTCATGCTTCATTTCCTAGCACACTCTATGAAGAATTAGTTACCCAGAGATTAAGAATTTATGTTAGCTTTTCAGGGTTTCTTACGTTTTTGTCAGTTCAATACAGAACCTTTCTCTCAACAGAAAACTCAAGTTGTAATGAATGCTTTCACAAAGACTTAGATCTAAATATGTATTTCATAGTTGCCCTAAAATAAATTCCACAATGTTACTAATGGGATTCATTTACTGGCTTCTGCCTAGTCAAGTCAATTTACAGGTTTGACTGATACCAGAGAAGCAAAATACTGATTTTCAAAATCCCAAGGTTTTTAAAGCAGTGTGATATATAATCAATAACCAAGCCTCTGGAAGCAACCAATTAATATGCATTGCATCAGAGCCTTTGAAAGTAATGGCTTCAGTTGAGAAAGAACACCTCTGAAAGATACCTTTCTAGAAAAGTGATGTTACCCAAACATAGAGGCATAGATATAATTTTAAAATAACTGCTTTTGTACGTAATAAAATCTTTTCAGCTAAAATGTTTTCATTTTGGAATTTCATGTGAAAAATAACAGTGACTTAATCAAATTCTTCCTCCCAGAAGTAACAATACTATGACAAGAGGAAAACTTAGTTTTAGTAACAAAGGATATCAGTATAAATATCTAGGTTTTGTTTGTTTGTTTGTTTGTTTGTTTTTGAGAAATGTGAGGGAAATGAGATTTCTGATTTTCAGTAATAGCAGCCAAGGGTACTGAACTATGTAAAATAATGCCTCTGACTGACAATAAACACCACGAAACCCATTTCTATGCATTGTATCCACGTAGATAATTGTTGAGGAAGTCAATGACGACATTTTATAAAAATGTAATATGATCAGGGCCAGAAATTCTGACCCATGTCCTCAGCTCCATTTTTGGTATAAGATTAAAGGTGTAATTCTGTAGAATTTCATTTCTCTCTCTCTCTCTCTCTCTCTCTCTCTCTCTCTCTCTCTCTCTCTCTCTCTCCCTCTTACACACACTTGAATTGAGGCTGTTCTTTATATATTGTCAACAGGTAGTCAAAAGCTCCCATTTGACTTCTTAATCTCATAATAAACAATAATAATAACAATAATATAAAAAATTAAAAACAGAGTCAGAAGGAAGGCTGAGAACAATGTTTAGGGGCGTCTGGGGGGCAAACAATGGGCTGGGCCATCTGTAATTCTAAATAACTGCTGGAGGAGGGAGGTGGAATTGGGGAGAGAGAAAGGCACACATGGGAGTCAGAGAAACGAAGAAAGCCAAGAGCTTCAGAGAAAAGCATGCATTGACTTTGGGTCAGTATCCAGGCGGGCAAAATTAGAGAAAAGGAAAAAAAAAGTCCACAGATCCAGGCAAGCCCTGTTTTCCCAAGACAAAGGATTGTACTAGGGACATGTGACTAGAAATATAGACAGTTTACTAAAATGGAAAATACAACCAAGAATGGGAGTGGGTGGGACAGCCAAGGGAAGAAGCCCTCAGGATTGGGCCATAAGCTGTATAGCCCCTTCACTGAACATTTACACAGCACCTACCTCTTCCAAGTCTGTATATTGGGTTTTCCTAAGCCTGTTCTGTTCATTGTATGAACTTCAGCTTCCAACTTTTCTCTGCAAGTTAGCTTATGGTTGTTACTGTTGTTGATATATCAGTTTATAGTCTGTATTTTCCTGTCATGATCATGTCTTCAATTTTATGTCCATAATCCAATTGCATATTCACAGTGTATTGTGTTCTTTAAAGAGATAACATTTACCTAGAAAAATGTGTATTGTCAAGCTGCCTTTAAAAACTTACTCAGAAAAAAAAAAAAGATAGTCAGAAACATGCCATTCAATCTGACATTAATCAAACAAATAAAAATGTCTTTTTAGAGTTGAAGGATACTCTAAATAATTGAAACAAGAGTTACTGTTTCTTTTGTATTGTACAGAATTCTCACAGGCAGCATCTGGTATACAATACAGTGTATCAAAGCCAGTAAACCATTAGTCATTTGGAAAAATGTCCCAGAGGAATAAACTTGGTTGTCATTAAAAAAAAAAAAAATTACCATACCACTCCAAGAGGTTGAGTTAATGCACATTTTCTACCTTAACTTTTATTACAAAAGAATTAAACATGCATGCCATTCTCTGATAATAGCACCCAAAGCAATATTCTATTGTAGCCAAGGTAGGTAATATTTTGATGCATCCATCATGGCTGCTATGGTCCTTCTGTTTGCAATATTTCTTTTTGTTCCTCCCCAGAGCCTTGCTGTCCTCCATAATTCTAATGACCTATTGAAGGACATGTCTAAAACCCTAAAACCTAAGAAGGACTCCAACACCTAGAAAATCAGCTCTCCTTGTTGTAAAGTAAGAAATAACCGTATCGTGTCCTGTGCAGATGCTCCACCACAACCATCTATCAAACACTTCAAGCCTACCCCCACCAACCTCAAACTGTCTATTCTCCAACACCCCAATGCTCTGCCCTCTCTCCATCTGCACTTGCTACTTCTTCACTTGAATGTCCTTTCCTTTCCCACCCCTCTCTTTTTTTTTTTTCTGGACAAATCACTGCCACCCTTCCTAAGACCATATCAAATGCCATCATCTTTTAAGAAAAACTCTTGACATTAACTAATGGAGAGCTGCCCTTCTCCTATGGTTGAACTGCACATGTGCACTGGCGTTTATAAATCCGTGTTATCACGGCTTCCTTTTTCATTCAACTCTGTTAACAGATCACAGTGTTTGCAAGATACGGATCACACGTTGTCAATTTTCCTTTCCTCTATCTCTTTCATTGACTATGATCAGCAGAGTCTATTACTGTTAGAATTTAGATATACAAGCAGTAGAACCAATTATTTCAGAACTGTGAATGGAAATAATAGTTTCTAACTATTTTATGAAAATAACTCTTCAACGTATTATCATCTACATCCACACAGCACATCCTATAATCAGGGGGAAAATCACACACACACACACACACACACACACACGTACTGTGTACTTCATATCTATGGGTTAGAAATAATAGTTATCACTTAACAGAAGCAATGGGACCAAAGAACTTAGTTAAATTAACTTTATTAGTGAAACAGTAGTTTCATCTTCAATTAGAAGTATGTTGTATGACTGAGGTTTTACTTCAATAATTAATCATGTAGATTGTCATTTTAATAATTCACAAGAAGGTCAAGGAAAATTTCAGGATTTAGCACAGTGAATACATACTTTTAGCATGTGATAAGACAATTACCTTAAAGCCTTCAGGTCATCAGATATTTAAGAAGAGAGATTAAAGGGTTTTAAATAGGCTGCAGTCATGCATGGATGAATTCACAATCATTCCAGAGAAATTCTGTCAGGCTAGGGGAACAAGGTGAGAGGGTTCTGAAGTTCTTACTCTTCAGTCTTTCTTCTCAAGAGACTGCTTGCTTTGGATTGCCTGCTGCAGTGGTTAAAGGCACTGGGGGGGGGGGGGTTCAGTTTAGACGGTTAGGACCTGCCTGCTGCAGTGGTTAAATGCATGAGGAAGGGGGGAGAGGGAGGTGGTATTTCAGTTAGATGTTAGGATGGTTAGCACAACAAAGGAATCATCTGAAACCATGAGACAAATCATTTCTTCCTTAGATTGTCTCATGGGTAATCTGGGCACAGCTGTGAAATGATAACTAATAGAATGGAAAAAAATACCCAGAAAATACTAACAAAGTTAAGACCTATAGTCTTCATTATTAGTGCAAAACTAGTGGTAAGACTCCTAAAAGTCTTATATGCTACACATTAAACTTTAGCTGCATGCCGTCTTCTGAGCTCCATGAGGCTGGAGCAGCCTCGCTACTGCTGCTCTGCTCTCTTATCTGTGGCACCTCAGCTTGCCTCCCAGGCTTAAGCTGGCACCACTTCCCATCAGCTGCTCTCCTTGTTAGATGCCCCACAGCTCTGGGATATTTACTGCAATGGCTGTTTCTCCTTCAACAATGACCTTTAAGGGCCTCTTTCTATGTATTCCATACCTGTCACAAGGTGCCAAACATAAGTTGCCTTACGTGCCCCACACCCCAACTGCTATATCTTCCATGCCTCACAAACCAATACTCTGTGAATGACTCTTAAACTGACAAGTTCGGCTACCAGCTTAAGGTGTGTCCTTGACTTACTTGGACTATAGCTTCTGAGTATTAACTGGCAAGGCAATGATTTCTGTTATCCAAGCGAAGCCTGAGCTTCATTCAGCTCAGTGGTCTGATCTCTCTCTCTCTCTCTCTCTCTCTCTCTCTCTCTCTCTCTCTTTCTCTTCCGTTTTTCGAGACAGGGTTTCTCTGTATAGCCCTGGCTGTCCTGGAACTCACTCTATAGACCAGGCTGGCCTCGAACTCAGAAATCTGCCTACCTCTGCCTCCCCAGTGCTGGGATTAAAGGCGTGCACCACCATGCCCTGCCTGATCTCTTTTTATAGTGGGTGTTTCAGTCCCAGCTTGACCAATATGCTATCATCACAGTGAATCTCAAAGGCGTTCATGTCCATGATACTGGTCTTTTGTCATCAGCCCCAGATGATCAGAACACACAGATTCTCAGTATAAAATTTCACACAACCACCCCCCATACAGTCTTTGCTTCCTTCTTAAAACTCAACAAGCCAGGATTCCATGGGCTGTATTTCTCTCAGCGTTACTGTCTTTCAAATTACTACAAGGTCAGCTCAATTATGCTATGAACCCTCAAATGCTTTTAGATCCCAAAATTCTAAATGTTTTTATAATCCTCCAACTGAATATTTGAAAAACATGAATGAACGTATGGTCGGGTATGTCATAGAAATACACCGTTGCTCTATCACCAGTTTCTACTCTTACTTCACCTCTGTTTCTGAGATAAAACACGGACCAAAAGCAATTTAGGGGAAGAAATGGTTTGTTTCACCTTATATGTTACAGTCCATCGTTAAGGGAAATCAGGATAGGAACTCAGGTAGGAACTTGAAACAGAAAATGTGGACTCCCGCCATCTCTCTTCTTAACCACAGCGGAGGCAGCAGAGTGCTCCAGAGGACTCTCCACACCACAGATCCTTGGGATCACGGTGAGTGGAACACAATCAACTCCAGAGAATCCAGCAGGGGCTTGTGCCAGCAGGAACAGGGACAAAGGAACACTGCCCGCCCAGAGGCAGAGGTTCCGGTCTGGTCTGGACCACTCCCACCATCTCTCTTCTGAACCCCAGCTGAGGCAGCTGAGCGCTCCAGAGGACTCTCCACACCACAGGTCCTTGAGATCACAGGTCCTCTGGATCACGAAGAGACAGTCGGCCTACAGAGAGGGCTCTGACCCCAGGACTCAGAAGGAGGATCAGAGCTCCAGACTTCTGGACACCTGCCTTGCAAGAGGAGAGCTTGCCTGCAGAGAGTGCTCTGACCAAGGGGACACAGGGGAGAGTTGGTTTCCCAGGAGTGCTGACAGGGGCTAACAGAATCACAGGAGGATCAAACTTCCAGCCAGGGACAGCTTGAAAATTAACACCAGAGATTTCCAGATGGCGAAAGGCAAACATAAGAATCTTAGTAACAGAAATCAAGAACACGGGGCACCATCAGAACCTAGTACACCCACCACAGCGAGTTCTGGATACCCCAACACACCCAAAAAGCAAGATGTGGATTTAAAATCATATCTCATGATCGTGGTAAAAGATTTGAAGAAGGACATTAATCACTCACTCAAAGAGATGCAGAAGAACAATGGTAAGTAAGTAGAAGCCCTTAAAGAGGAAGCACAAAAATCCCTCAAGGAATTANAGGAGACCACTGCTAAACAGGAAGAAGTCCTTAAAGAACTACAGGCAAACACTACTAAATAGCTAGAAGAAACACAAAAATCCCTTAAAGAATTACAGGAAAACACAACCAAACAGGGGATGGAATTGATCAAAACCATTAAGGATCTGCAAAAGGAAGTAGAAACAATTAAGAAAACCCAAAGGGAGTTTTTTCTATCTCCAACTGTGGAGATAGAAACCCTAGGAAAGAAATCAGGAACCATAGATGTGAGCAGCAGCAACAGAATACAAGAGATGGAAGAGAGAATCTCAGGAACAGAAGATTCCATAGGGAACATGGACACAACAATCAAAGAAAATGCAAAATGCAAAAAGACCCTTACTCAAAACATCCAGGAAATCCAGGACACAATGAGAAGACCAAAGCTACAGATAATAGGAGTAGATGAGAATGAAGATTTTCAACTTAAAGGGCCAGCAAATGTCTTCAACAAAATTATAGAAGAAAACTTCCCAAACCTAAAGAAAAGGAAGAAAGTAATCCCTCAACAAAACCAAAAGAAGACAGCCACAAGAACAGAATCGCAACTCTAACAAAAAATATGACAGGAACCAAAAATTACCTTTCTTTGATTTCTTTTAACATCAATGGACTCAATTCCCCAATAAAAAGACATAAACTAACAGACTGGCTACACAAACGGGACCCTACATTTTGCTGCTTACAGGAAACCCACCTCAGGAAAAAAGACAGACAATACCTCAGAGTAAAAGGCTGGAAAACAAATTTCCAAGCAAACAGTCCAAAGAAACAAGCTG
>NC_034592.1:51682323-51688625 GCF_900095145.1 Mus pahari | reverse complement strand
CCCACACAGGGGAATGCCAGGGCCTTGAAGTGGGAGTGGGTGGGCAGGGGAGCCGGGTAGGGGGAGGAACATTCGGGATAGCATTTGAAATGTAATTGAAGAAAATATCTAATAAAATAAGTTAAAAAGAAAAGAAAAAGGAAAAAAAAAAAAAAGAAAATGTGGATGCATGTTACCTGCTGGGTCAGTCTCAGGCTCTTGTTTAGATAACTTTCTAATTACTCCAAATACCTACCTAGGGATTAGTACTGCCCACGGTGGACTGAACCCTCCTGAGTTAATTAATATTGATTACAATGTTCTACAGATATGCCCACAGACTATTCTTATCTAGACAATTCCTCAATCAATGTTTTCTTCTCTAAAGTGATTGTAGATTGTGTTACATTGATAGTGAAAGTGAATTAGGACAATGTGAATAGAAATCTAACAAGTCATAAAAAGAAACAGACAAGTACTTTATACAATCAAATAGTTTTGCTAACTCAAGTGGACAGAAAAACCTAAATGTGTATGTAGTTTCTGAACGTCACAATTAACACCCCATCTATTGGAAACTTAAGACAACAGCATTTACGAAAGTCTAGTTATACTTGCAAGTGTACAGGTCTCGTTTTTTAAATGTGTTATGTGGCAGGTCAGAGGCAAATGCCAAAGGCTTTGCAAGAACTGGCATCATACAGACAATGCCATGTTCTCTTATATGAATGCAAATGAGTTAGGTTTTCATGGGTAATAAGCATTTTGGAATATATGTGGTGATGTAAAATTGCAGAACTAGTTTTTTCTCCTGAGAGGTATCTGTCAGACAGTGCCTCTAACATAGAACTAAAAACTTCAAATAAACATAATTGCTTTAAGGTAGCACAGAGACCACTGTAAAGGATGAGACGGTATGGCGAGTGGACTCAATATGGTCAATCAACTATCATTACCAGATATAAGCAGGCAAAATAAAAAACAATTATTTTTCTGGGAGCAGAACTTATTTCTAAAAGAAAAAATGTGTAAAATGTTCAGAATGTGGAGTAAATCAATCACTTAGCTCCCTTACAAATTAACTTGGTAATTTTAGATTTGGTTGTAGACATGTTTTTTTGTTTTTGTTTTTTAGCAAAATATGCTACGGACATAAACATTTAGACAGCAAAGACTCAGGTATATCACTTCAAGTCAGCATCAGTAGCTTCCCCATGAGGACCTAAGACCTCCTCAACAACAAGCTTTTGAGTGGTTTATGGTACTAGATGTGAATTTCCTCCTGTGAAGCCTCGCATCCAATAAGAACACAGTTGGTTAACAACCTTGCTACCATTGTTCCAGTACAAGCGTCACAGCATCTGCTGGTGCCTTGAGAGCAAGCCAGTGGGGAGGAAGCTTTAGGCTGGAATTCTTGACTCTCAGCAGGCAGGAGACTTTAACTAGATCCCACAGAAAACAAACCTTTATCTAATGTTGTTTGATTTCTAGTTTTGTTTGCTGAGACAAGGTCTTACTTTCTCTGTAGCCCAGGCTAACCCAGGTGGAACTAAGCAGACAGTCCATAGTGCCTTCAAACTCCCAAGTATAACACCCAGCAAGAGATATTTTTTTGTGTGTGCTGAAATTTCAAACTGCACACAAAATTTTGTTTAAGCAAAAAAAATCTGGTTACTTTTCTCTTTCAAATATTCATAATATATCCCAGGGAACGTTTGGCTTTCTAAGGTCCATTAATATTTGAATCAGCACAGTGCATTAGAGAACTAGAAACCTAGTTAAACTTAGCACAGAAAGGGGAGGGGTGTGAAAATCCACACCAGATGCTACAAAAAGAGACCTGGGATGCAGCTTTCTTGCTGGTGAAGTAAGGTTATGTTGCATGGATTTGGGGTAATAGAATTATGTAAAAATACACAGCGTTATGTAAAAGTGCACATAATTTGGCAAATTGCTTTAAAAGCAGGGAATTGAGGTGATATCATTCCCCAAAATGGCCTCTCCTTAGCTCTTAGAAGATGTGTAACTCCAGTCAGCTTCCCTGGAGGACACATGGTTGTCAAGGAGACAAGGAGGGCCCTCCTCCTCTACCCTCTGAGCTGAAACCAGCAAGGCTGGTTTGGGAGCAATATGGGAACACAACAGTCAGCCTTTTTGGTACTGGCAGTGAAAAGCCAATCCATAATCTAGTGTACTGAAAGAGAAAAGAAAAAACAAAAAACCAAAACACAATCACACACATGTGCACACAAAAACGCACAGATATGCAAACATGGTATAGACATATAAACACATAAACATAAGAACATACACACACACACACACACACACACACACACACACACACACACCAGTACAATGTCATTAGGAACAAGAATGAAACTCCCTTACCATCTGTGTACCTAGCTGAAATTTAAATAGACCTAAATAGTACTATCATTAGAAAAGCCATTTATTTCTTCTAAGCCCCAATAAGAGAAAAGCTGCTACCTATCTGAAATAATTTAATCTTTCTTTATAAAAACCAATGGTTGTAATTAAAAGCAAAAATATGAGCAGTTAATAAAGGCCATAGTCTGCTGTTTAGACTAATAGTACAAATTGTAGTCTGTCTTTTTGTCTATAGTACTGTTAAATTCTAAACACAGATACTTTACTTAGAAAGTTTGCTGTGACATCTTCAATGTTTATCATTCTACCCTGTATTCTTCAGTGAAAAATACAAGTATAAAACGGGTATATAAATGCAAAACTTCTTTCATGTAAACTATCTGAATGTGACCAACTACTTCTCTTGAAACTAATTCCACAAGAAAATTCACAAAATCTTTTTTCCTGACTGGCCCTCTGCACACTAATTCCACTTTTTAGACACATAAGTAAATGGATGGGAGCAGAAATAATCATTCTGAATGAGGTAACTCAGAGCCAGGAAGGCAAATGTTACAAGTTCTCTCTCACATGTAAATATTAGCTTTTAATATTTGATATGTGTGTTTAAATTACGGGTTCAGAGATTTAGTCCATTCTCATCATGGTGGGAAGAATGGTAGCGTGCAAGCAGACACAGTGCCGGAGAATGAGCTGAGTGTCCTACCTCTGAATCTTCAAAGCCCACCCCAAATGTCACCCTTCCTCCAACAAGGCCACACCTATTCCAACATGGCTACACTTCCTAATAGTGCCAAGTACCATGAGCTTATGGGGGCCATTTTCATTCAGACTACCATAGGGTCCTCCAATGGTATTTCAAAGCAACAAAGATAGAAGTCAGGTGGTATGAAGGGGGAGGGGAAGAAACAAGTGGGTTAAATGAGATGCAGATTGTAGTGAAGGGAGGAGAGGGTCTGTGACAGATATAATTAACATTAAAGTCCTCTGGAAATGTCATAGAGAAACCTGTTACTGTAGAAGTTGCCTGGAATATATACTTTATGTAGATATAAGGGATTTTAAACGAGTTATCCTATAACAGATTAGTAATGCCTCATGCAGACACCATAGACTGACTACCAAACAAGAACCTCTTTTTATTTGAGTTGCCTCTTTTGGAGCTGCTGCCTATTGAATTCGCATAGACACCCCTACCAAACTGTACTAGCCATTTCCACTGCTTTGTTACTCTCCAGAACCTCATGATCAGATACCATGGCTGAGGGCTCCACACATTGGACTCAAAATTCATTGGCAAAGCTGTCACTAACCTGGAGGCTTCAGTCCCACAGGCTAGTTGGCACAGTGTTGAAAAGTGCTATACACACTGCCAGGAGAGAAAAATCTATCAAGAGTCCTACTTATCAAGGAAGCCTGTATGAATTGTGAACTATAATAGTGACTGACTTGGCAAGATATGACCGCTGGTGCAGTAGTAGCAGAGATGTTTTGGAAGTAATAGCTTGTTTCTGGTCGAATTTAAAGCCTGTTCCACAAGAGAGAAGTCATACCTGGTACTGTTAACTGAGACAAAACCAGTCCTTTCTGACTAGGTCATAAATCTTAAGAGATAACCTAATACTATTATTAGTCTAGTAAATGGACTTAGTAATAAACTGCCTCTAGATCTTATATTCATTCCCATAGATTAGCACATCTCTCAATTGTCCCCAAGGAAGCTTCTTTTTTCAGTATGTGACAATGAAAATGTGTAGTTGGCCAACATGTAGGGAATAAGGGACTGTGAAATGCTGAGCTCTAAGTACAGCATCTATATCGGTTACATGACACTATCTCTGAGGAGACATGAAGAACCATCTACTAACCCTATACCAGGAACTGATGGCAGACCAACGCAAAGATGTCTCCAAAATCCATCATGGTGAAACAGTGAGCTTTTGGGGGGTTACTTACAGGAATACTGTTCGGGGTTCATTACTGGAGCAGAAATGACTCAGAGATAGCTTCAGCATGGCTGAGAGCCCATGAACGTTGGCAGCCTCTCGCACACTACACAACCTGTGGGCAGCTCAACAGGTTAAGTTGGTCTGTTCCTCTTCCAGGCAGCTTGGCTTCCCTCAATCACAATAGGTTTGCCCGCATTTCCCCTCTCCTACTTCCAAATCTTACTCCAACCCTCTGCTCTCACTTTAAATATTCAATGATCTCTTAATTTGTACTTTCCATGTGAGAGCTAAGAGAGCAGAAGCTATTCAGCTTTTTCCCAGATACTATTTTTAAGTAATTCCAAAACAAAGAATGTCATAGATGTCTGAACACTGGAATTAGGATTCGTTTTTATGTACACTGGATGCAAAATTATTTGCAGATATAATTCTCATCTTGTGTGTATGGATGGCAATAGATTTTAAGATTGTGGTAGATTTTAGGGTAACGCATTTCCAACTTCTTTTATTCTTTACATGTATACAATATGACTGTGGGACCACTGAATTCTAGTCTTCTATTTTATTCTCTATTCCAAGTAACATGATTGCAACTCTTTAAAAAAAAAAAAAAAAAGATTTATTTTTTTACTTTAGGAGTACACCATTGTTCTCTTCAGACACACCAGAAGAGGGCATCAGATCCCATTACAGATGGTTGTGAGCCACCATGTGGTTGCTGAGAATTGAACTCAGGACCTCTGGAAGAGCAGTCATTGCTCTTAACCACTGAGTCATTTCTCCAGCCCATTGCAACTTGTCTTTAAAAAATAAAGTACAACTCATTTTCAATCCGAAGTTCTATGCCTTGGACAACACATGACAGGGGCTGTAATCACCTATGAAACAGGATGATGGATCCTATAGGCCAGTTTTAAAAGATCAATCCTCCTCCACTTCAGTTGTGTTTTCTAGAACTCATCATGGAATTGAGCTTTTCATAGCTGCCATCTGGAAACAGGCTCTGTGCAGAGGTTTCCAGATTTTTCTACCTCAGGATGCTGCAGAGTGCTGATTTGCTAATGGGCATCACTGTTATTTGCTCCACAACTGTGAAAAGCAGAAGTTTCTCCGTGTGTGATTTTGTAGAATAGACCTAATGGCTCAGCAGTGGTAACATATGAAGTGTCTTCTCCTTTATCTTACCAATGGTTATAAATTTGTCAATACGAAAATAGAAAATAGCAACTAAAGACCAGGCTATTCTATGTCTAATGTTCATAAAATTTATTCTACCTCTTATATAACCCCACTGAGGTAAGTCTTATCAACCATATTTTATACATGCACAAATGGAGTTGCAGCATCACAAAGCCATTAGGAAAGGCAACGTTCAAACACAGCTTGTGTTCCTACCAAAATTTCAAACCCAAAGTCAAGCCAGTTTGGGTATAGTCTTTAAAACTATCAGCCATACTAGCTATTGCAGGAATATTTTTAGTCAACGTTTTCAATAACGGCATGTCTAATGTTACTTCACATCCATCAGATACTGTTTTATGTAGATGTAATGGAACATCATGAGCAAAGCTAATTACAGAAGAACGGGTTTATTTTGGCTTTACAGTTCCAGAGGGTTCAAGTCCATAATGACAGAGTGGAGGCAGTGGGCAGCAGGAACGATGGCCAGAGCAGGAAGCTGAGAGTTCACATCTCAACCTTAAGTGTGAAGTGTGAAGCAGAGATCAAACTACAAGTAGCATTAGTCTTTAAATTCTCAAATCCTACCTCCAGTGACACTCATCCTCCAACAAGGATGCATCTCCTACATCTTCCCTAAGGGTGCCACCAACTTTAGGCCAAATGTTCAACTACATAAGCCTATGGGAGATACTTTCATTCAAAACACATTTCAAAGTTAGGTTTCTGTTGCTGTGAGAAAGCACTGTGACCAAAAGTAACTTGGGATGGAGCTAAGATGAAAGGATGGACCATCCAGAGACT
>NC_034592.1:51629303-51682123 GCF_900095145.1 Mus pahari | reverse complement strand
ATGAGCTAATCAGTACCCCCAGAGCTCATGCCTCTAGCTGCATATGTAGCAGAAGATGGCCTAGTCAGCCATCATTGGGAAGAGAGGCCCCTTGGTCTTACAAACTTTATATGCCCCAGTATAGGGGAAGGCCAGGGCCAAGAAGTGGGAGTGGGTGGGCGGGAGAGCAGCGGGGAGGAGGGTATAGGGGACATTCGGGATAGCATTTGAAATGTAAATGAAGAAAATATTTAACAAAATAATTTTTTTTAAAAAGTAACTAGGGGAGGAAAGAGTTTATTTCATCTTTCTGCTTGTAGTCTGTCATCTAGAGAAGCTAGGCCAGGGGCTTAAGGCAGAACCTGGAATCAGGGAGTGATGCAGAGAGTGTGGAGGGATGCTAACTACTGGCTTGTTCCTCCTGGCTTGCTCAGTTTGTCTTCTAGTACTATCTAGGACCACCATCCCAGGGGTGTCACCACAGAAAGTCAGCTGGGCTCTCCTACATCAGTGATTAATCAAGAAAATGCCTCGTGTACTTGCCCAGAGGCCAATCCGGTTGGGGCATTTTTTTTTTTTCCATTGAGGTTCTCTTCTCGAAGCTTATGTCAGCTTGAAAACTAGCTAGCATACAACCACAAAGCTGGAATTGGAGACTAGGGTTGCTTAATGGTTAACTGGTTAACTCTATCATCATCATCATCATCATCATCATCATCATCATCATCTATTTTTTGTTAGCACAATGTGTTGGTCATCATTGGCTTGTGTCTTAAATTGTTCCCTTCCAGAGTCAATGGATCCTGCCCTGACTGACCATGACATCCGGACTCGTTAGCGATTTCTGGGTTGAGATGCACTCAGTGTTAAATTGTAAATGTATCGGCAGTGATGGGAAGAAACACACTCACTAGCACTCCTCTGAATTCCCAACGGAGCAACTGAAAGAGGAAACAAATGAGGGAATGAGAGAAAAGCAAATGGAAAAAGGTCAAATTCCAATATTCTGAAGTTGGTAGAACTCCGACAGAATGCACTGGGTCTGTGAGCTGGCTTAGCAAACCTTGCCATGCAATCCTGGTGAGCTGAGTTTGATCCCCAGAATTCACATAAAGGTGGGAGGAGAGAGTCAACTCCACAATAGCCTCTAATCTCCACACATGAACCACGGCACACTCACTCACAATACACATCACGCAAACACTCTCCCCTCCCCTGCCTCCCCTCTGCGATTCCCCCAACCAAGAGATTTCAAGAGTTGGACATTTTGAGGAATTCTGAAGGTGGCCAAAGAGAAAGCAGCCTTGTTCCATGAAAATTAAGCATTCTCAGACCTGGGCAGGATGAAGTTAGCCACATGGAAAGGCCACGGGGAAGAAGGGATTTAGAGGTAGTTCTGGACCGTTGCTTTCCTGTCACGCCATAGGCAGATATGGAAGGCAGTCAGTGACAATGTCCCTGGCTCCTGACTGCACATCTCTGACTTTGAGCACTGTCACCTCACAGAAGCGTGAGAAGGAATGACACATGAAGCCTTTGGTCTGTTGGCGATGACTACCACAGTAGATACTCCAGTAGAGCAGCATCCCTCAGACCTTGTAGCCTGGATCCCTAAAGATCCCTAACACTTCTCCAAGAGGTCACAGAGTCAAAGCTATTAGCCTTCACTGCTGTTGCCGTTTGCATGAAAACTTTGGTGTGGAGAGCTGCTAACACTTTTGAGTCAAGTCAGAGACACCAAGTTCCACGATGAGTGTCGTGTGCACCGCACATCTAATTTTTCACTCCTATTTTATTTAAAACCGTGCCAGATCCAGCTGCACACACACAAAAAATTGTTTCATGAATTTAACCATTGATTTTTTTTTCTTTCAAGATTTTACCCCCATTTGAAATGTGAAATTAATTGTGCCACAAAATGGCGAGTACAGGAGGAGCCTTCTGTGGTATGTGCCACCTGAGGAAAAGTGGTTGGAGTCTGAGCCGCAAAGGCAGCCAGCTGCATTTGCCACAGAGCAGCATTTTACTTGAAAGCACTGTCAGACAAGGCAGGCTTACTCAGACTCTGGAATTTGACAGGTGTTGTCATAAAAGTGAATGAAGCAAGGTGTCACTTCAAGGGGAACAGATGACACTATTTTTTTTTTTTATTTTAACTAATGATAAAACTCAAACCTTAAAGCAAAAATAAAAATTTTACATGCTCGTATTTGCTGCCCTGAGCTTGACAGCTTCCTAGTCAGCTTTTTTTTTTTTTTTTTTCTTCACAAATCCAGCGATGATACTGGCAAAGGTGGGTTTGGTATTGCATAGTAAAATGTTATCATTCTTGGAAAATCCGAAGAAACCACTGAAACTGTCTGCCAGTTGACCACTGCAAAACTGTATTTTTTAGGAGAAAAAGAAATCCCCTGTGACTTGTGAAGCTTTCCAGTTACTGAGCAAAGGAAGGGGGGCTGGAATATGCCTTTAATCACAGCATGTGGACAGCTGAAGTCGAAGATCCTAAGTCAGTGCCAGTGTGAGCTAGACTGTAGGTTTAAGGCCAACAAGACTGCCTCAAAAACAAATGGCAAATTTTTTTCAATAGGTTGTACGTGTGATGGCGAAATCAAAGTTTGACAATGAGAACAGCTTTCAGTGAGCGCACACTTGCCACATCTTAGGGCAGCTACAAAGAAAAATATTGGCTGGTGTCTGCAAGACTACGAAATTTTCTCCCTCTTCTCCCTGTTCTTCATAAGCTTCAACCAAATCAATACATTGATAGAATAAAAGGAGACTTAGGAATGCAGCTCTTTCCTATTAAATCATGTACTGAAGAGATGATGTGAGAATAATGTGCAGCAGCTTTTCTTAACACATTTTCTTTCTTTTAAAGTGTGGAGTTCTTTCTTAGACACGTAAACATTGTCACCTGACACACTACTTAGTAGTTTTCTTATTTTAAATTAAGTTGATACCTAATTTTAATTTTTCTGAGTTATAATATCTGACTAAGCAAACAGCAATAAATGTAGACACAATCACACGGGAGTTCTTGACATTTTATTTTTTAAAAATATATCAGAACCCTCAAAAACCCTTTACAATTGCTGAGAAATAAAATATCAGTCTCCATGGTCCTTGTGCACAGACTTGATGTATATAGTTTGATTATGATGTAAGATATCATATGGTCCACCAATGCACACATATACATACACAGACATAGACACATACACATACATAGACATGTATGTTTTTTTATTATACATATGTAATATACAAGCATGTCAACAGTCAGAAGAAAACCCACAAACAGCCTTCTACATACATCATGAATGACATCACACGTGTACTCAGTGTCCTGCGGCCCACTGGGTGTTGGTTAGAGAAATGACTGCAATAATGCTTCTGTTCTCACTTCAAAACTCATACACAAATGACAACCTCTTCATACCAACTATATAAAGACATCTTCATTTATATTGACAAAAGAAATATTCCCAGTGTTACACCATGGAGTTATTTCCAAATGTTATCGCAGAATTGTTTTCTTTTACACCGTGTTCTGTATTCACTAAGCAAGAGAGCTAAATAATGAATCCCTGCTCTGCAGTGTACAGCACTCACCTTGGGCAGAGCATTCCTGTTAGTTCCTGGCTGGAAAGTGGATTTAATTCCTTGAGGGGCACTTAATATTCTGTAACAAGATCTGAGGAAATGTTACAATCATATTATTGCATGAGGAGGTACAGTAAGTCTACAATTAGTAGGATACATGGGGAAACTCGTGACCTAAGAGAAGATCCGAGGGGAGGAAAGGCACTAATTTTCTATTATGCTTGAATTCATCTTTAGAAAAATTTCTAAACAATTTTTATCTGAAGCATCCCTGGAACTGAGCCTTCATGTGAATGCTGTTGCTAACTACAATTTATTTTTAGCTAGGGTTGCAGATAACCCCTTTGTTCTGTTTACAACCCACACACCCGGGAAACATTCCGTCTTTCCTCACACAAAAATTTGTTGTTACAGGGGTCAGGGAAGAGACTCGCTTTGTGATTACCAGAAGCATGACTCACTTGGAGAAGGCCCCACGTTTTATCAAGACAAGGTTGCCATGGCAAGTGGATCCAGTGTCTAGCTGTGTGGATCTGAGAACACTCTTCACACTTGGAGTATATACAGCTCCATCAGTACAAACTGAGGGCTGTTAAAGAAAGCTAGCTCCCTTCTCTGAGAAGATACAAGACATTCTCTCTAATCATATTTTTGTTTCCTGGCTGAATGAAGAATATCAGCTTTTACCCCCCCACCACCACCCAGAGAATTGAAAGGGAAATAAACTTGATTGTGGAGGACCAGTTACATGTTCAGAAAAAAACGGAGCCAAAAGCACAGAATGTATACTTGTCATATAAAGGAGGCTATGGTGCCATGTCGTTAGCCTCCTGAGTTCCCAGGTAACATTAGGGTTCACTCTTGATCCTGTGTGTGCATCCTATGGCTTTAGACAGATGCAATGCCCATGCATCCATGGGAAGGAACCCTGTGCCTCTCTGACAGCCCTCTGTGCTCAGCCTAACCATTCTTCCCATCACTGAGCCTTTTAGCAGCTCCGTCCTTTTGTTTTCTCCAGACACATTTCAGATTTACATGTTTCAGTGCGTAATTCTCATTCAAAGTTCTCGCTTCATCTATTTTTTTTTTAACATGAGGGAACTTCCCAACCATACATTGTTTCGGATATGTCTTTTCTATCTCCCTCACGTTCCCATAGAATATTTTCATTGTATACCTATGCTTCGTTTTTACACTTCCCCGCATATCTTGGCCTGGCCATTTGCTCCTTTTTTTTTTTCTAATGAAGTGAAGTTGCAGTTCATTAAGAAGATGTTTTAATAGAATTTAAGAATTTGTGTTGAGGGGGACAGAAAGATATGCTTACGATTTTTTTCTTCTTAGCTGGTTTTTTTTTCAAGAAATAGTTCTACTTCATTCTCTTATTTTTCTTATCTTATTTTTTTCTTTGAATTTTGGTAGTTTTTATTGCAATGTTCTCAAGCTCATGGAATCTGCTGCTCCATGCAGTCCACCAACATGCAAAGCTCTCCAAAGGCTTTTACATTCGATAAGCTGCCTCCCCCTCCCCCACACCAATATCTTTTCTATTCTATTTCAAAATGTCTGTGTCTCTGATTACATTACCCTGGTGTCCTTCTGTGTGTCTATTTTTTCCCATAAAGCTGCTAGCATAAGTGTTCTTAGTTAAACTTACTACTACGATGATAGCGTAGGTGTTCTTAGTTAAAGTTACTAATGTGGTGATTGCTATGTCCTGTATATCTACTTCTGCTTGTGTTGTTTCTTCACACTGGATTGATTGATTTTTTTATTTATTTTAATTTCCAGTACTTGACCTTGTAATTTTTTTGTTGTTGTTGAAGGACAGACACAGTTGGCTGAATATGAGGACTGGCAAACTGGCCTTCAGTAATGAAATAATGAGGCTGGGGGTGGGGTTAGAGGCAAGAGGCATTTGGGTTGTGGTCAACACCCTTCAGGCTCCAGTCATGCAGAAGAGTGAGAAGAAGATCACCGGTGTTGAATCAGGCCTCAGCCTTTCTGTAAGACCTGTGTTCACTTAGATTGTATACTTCACAATTTCCAATCTTCCCCCTCAGGTGGAACAGGGTGGTTCAAGGGAATGCAATCAGTATTTGCCTTTTCTATATGAAGACCTAGAAGTGACTCAAGTTAGTTAAGCACTTCTGTTCTCCCCCCAAGCCCTCCCCAAACAAAAACAACAAACAAAAAACAAACAAAAGCAAACAAAACCTCCAGACAAAAAATCTCCAAGGTAAGATATAGAATTCTGTGGGGCACCTGCCCAGTGGTGGAATAGCTGAATCCTGTGGTAGATATCTTTCCAATTTCTTGAATTACCCTCCATGTTGATTTCCATAGCAGCTCTACCAGTCTGCGTTCTCACTAGCAATGAAGGGAATGCTCCCCTTTCCTCACAGCCACACCAGCAAATGCTGACACCGGGGTGTGTGTGTGTGTGTGTGTGTGTGTGTGTGTGTGTGTGTGTTTCTTATCCATTCTGATTGGGGTAAGATGAAATCTCAAAGTAATTTCAAGCTGTTATTTCCCAGATGGGTAAAGATGTTGGACATCTGAAATAATATTTCTCAGCCATTTGTCTTTCATCTTTTGAGAATGCCCTGTTTAGTTCTGTGCCCTAGTTTTTAAATTTGGGTTGTTTATTTTCTTGATCCTTAGGGGGTTTTGTTTCTTGTTTTTTGTTTTTTTGTTTTTTTTCATATTCCAGACACAGAAACTTCTGTGAGATATCTATCTGGTAAAGATTTCATTCCCACGCAGTAGGCTATCTCTTCACTCAGATGATGGTGTGTCCCTTACTGTACGGAAGCTTGTTATTCTCACATGGTCAAACGTGTCAGTAAGGAGCATGAACGTCTGTGCTACGGGGTTCTGCAGGCTTGCTTGCTGTTTCCAGTTCATTTGCTGCTCCATTCACAAGGGGAAGGAAACGGAGAAGTCTAGATGTCTGTCAACTGATGGAATGGAAGGAGCATGTGGCACATTTACACAATGTAATCTTTCAGCTCCTTTTTAAAAAAATGAAGTTAACAAGTGTTCACTCAGGTCAGTGAATGGAACCAGACAATCGCCATGAGTGAGGCAGCACCGATCCAAAACTGCTTGTTCTCTTCCCAAATGCGGAGAGTCACTGTGAATCATTACATATGTGAGCTTCATTTGGGATACTCGTAGGACACCGGTGAGGGCCCACTGTGGGAGAAAGAGACTCTGCCCATGGGAGAGAAAGAAAATACAGTGTGGGATAAAGGAGGAAAAAGAAAAATGAATAAAGAAGGATGAAATGGGGTGGGGCTGGGAGGACAGGGTTAAGGAGGATAACTGACACACAAGGTCCTTCAAAAATGCCATCTGGTGTCACAGAAGACACAGCCCTGCAGTTAAGAGCACTGGCTCTCTTCCAGAGGCCTTGGTTAGATTCCCAGCACCCACGTGGCAAGTAACTGGGAAACCTGAGACTTGCAAGGAGAAAGGCCACACCCACAATTGTCCAATTGTTTTATTTTGGGGTACGCCAGGATTGGTCAATCAGGCTGTCTCATCCTAAGTTGAGATTTCTAAAGAGCAGCTCCTGTCAGCGCCTCTTGAGGTCTCTTTTGTAGGAGATTTAAAGTGTTCTCAGAGGTGAGAGAGATGGCTGTTATCCATTGTTGGATGGATGAAAGGGGAGGAAGAAGGGCGAGGATATACATCATGGGACTGGGATTGCAAGCTTAGTGTACATTGGAAACATGTTCTGCGGTTTGTGTCAGCTCTAAGAAACAGGAATTTATTCTTAATTACACATAGAAACCTTAACTTGGAAGGACTTAACACAGGACAAGCAGGAACTTATTCTTTAACTACGAAAGGAAACCTTAACCTGCAAAGTCCATGGTTCTTGGCTTGATTTTACAGTGACAGTTACCTGTAACTGTAATTTTAGTTGATCAGATATCCCCTCTGGTCAGCCAGTGTGGCCATGGTACACGGATTACATGTAGGCAAATCACCCAAATACATGTGATAAAAATAAATAAACCTCAAACTTAAAAAAAAAAAAAAAAAGCCTTTTATGGATCCTTAGTGAATTTCCCATCATACACCCCAATCCCACTCATCTCTCCATTTCTTTGGATCTGCCCTCCTCCCTTGTGACCTCACCCCAAAACAAAATTAATAATAAATAAATGAAAAACATCTCACTGTAGAAGCTGCAGTGTGTCACACAGTATACCCTTTTGTCCAAACATCTTTACTTGCAAATGTTCATTACAATGAGTTGTTGGTCTAGTTCAGAACGGGTCTCTGGCTTCTGCTACACTGTCAGTACTGGATTCTCACTGGGATTCCTCGCAGACACTGCCCTGGGTCATGGAGATCCTGGGTCATGGAGATCCTGAAACTTTGGATTTGCAGGACTGGCCCCTTCATATGCTCCAGTAGCTCCCAGATGTTGGGCTGGGCCAACTCAAAGCCTTGGATCTGGGCCTGGGTGGTAGCTGAGTTATTTACCTTGTCAGCTTTCCTGTACCTACATCACCAGGACGAGCTCTCCAGCACTGCCAAGGCTAACTCATCCAGGGCCAGCTCTCCTGAAAGAGTTTGGGCTGACTCACCTGTGCCTTGTCACCAGGACCAGCTCTACTGTGCTACCCAGGCAAGGCTCATGGTGTTCTCTCAAATGCTGCCGCCAGTGAGGGGTTAGGCCAGCTCTGCACAGCCCATGGACATCAACATGGTCCCAGACTAGGGATGTCCACATGGCCTTTGGTGGTAAGATAGGCCACAGATATCAACACAGACCCCTGCTTCTGTATGGCCACAGACCCAGACACATGCTGCCGCTCATTGCAAATGTAAACCAGAAAGGCTTTTTTTTTTTTTAAGCCCTCTAAATATATTTTTAGCCTGCTGTGGATGCACACACCTTTATCTCCAAGGTGAAGAAGGTAGAGGATGGTGAAGCTCTGTGAGCTCAAGGCCAGCCTGGTTTACATGGAGAGTTCCTGGGTGGGCTAGAGTTACAAAGTGAAACCCAATCGCTAGTGAGAAGAATTTCTTCTTTTCTTCTTCTTCTTCTTCTTCTTCTTCTTCTTCTTCTTCTTCTTCTTCTTCTTCTTCTTCTTCTTCTTCTTCTTCTTCTTCTTCTTCTNCTTCTTCTTCTTCTTCTTCTTCTTCTTCTTCTTCTTCTTCTTCTTCTTCTTCTTCTTCTTCTTCTCCCCTCCCCCTCCCCCTCCCTCCCTCTCTCTCTCCCTCCCTTGCCTCCCTTTTGTAGTTTGGCCTGAAACATTACTAAGCCTTGTAAATGTTTTGATATTCTGTCTTTGATCCTGCTACTTTATCCTCTGTTATTCTTTTAATACAGAGCAAAAGACTTAGCAATTTCTTCTTATCTTGCGGATGTGTGAAGTTTTCCATCTGGGAGTTGAGAAACATGCCCAGTCCCTTAATGTGACACATAAACTGTGCCATTGATTGTCATTGTATCTTGATGAAGCAACAGAGCTATCAAAATTTACATTAGCTGTCGCTTACTATATGCTTCACCAGATTATTGTTTTTACATTAAATATGATACATGCAGCAAAAAAAGGACCGGGAGAAAGGAGAAAGAAAAAGAGGGGGCAGCATTGTGTGCCTCTCTCTACTTCCTGGAATTCTCTCTGAAAACCTTAAGAACCACATTGAAAAATGGTGTGCCCGATAAATTTGGGGAAACTCATATTCCTTTTTGATTTGGCACTCAGATGAGATTAAGAAAGAGTAAGAAATCCATTAAAACAATATGCCATGTCAAATTCAGTGTAACATACATCTAAAACAGGAAGGAGCTTGCTTTATTTTATTCTTTTCTTACTTCTTAAATACTTAGAAAGAAGAGCGAGAAGAAAAGGAGGAGGAGGAGGAAGAAGAAGCAATTGCCAAACTGGGCTGGCTTGACATAAAGCTGGAGGTAGCTGATTTCTGTGAAATAATATAAAGAGCCTAGAGTCTCCCTTTTGCAATACAAATAGAGCAGTTATTGAGGAGACATGAGTTTTAAACCACCTGCACCCTGAGACAAACCATAAAGAATCCATGGAACAAGATGAGCTAAATTAACGCACATTCTTGCCTAGTATAATTCTATTATTTTTACTGGTTTGCTAAGCTTTAGGGGAGAGTTATTTATATTATTCCTTATAAACTATTGGAGAGCAATCCTGCATGTGAATTCATATGCCTAGACTCATGACCTAGATTCTAATATCTGTGAATCTTAGCTGGAGACTTCTAAGCTTCTTCAAAATGCAATTAAAATTTAAACAAACACGGGAATGGGCTCTCTGCCTCCCAGTTTCAACCAAAGACTGTGGTATGGACAGCTTAACATTCAGTGTGCATTCAGCTCACAATCCACAACAGCTAAATGCAATTAACTCTCACAAGCCTGGGAAGTGTTCTCCCATGAGAAACCAATCTCTACCCACCAAGGAAGACAGAAAATGAACCACCACCACCGCACTGACATAGTCTCATCTGATTTTTTTTTTTGAAGTTTAATGGCATTTTAACATACGAATCCTTGCTTCATTTATTATCTTGAACTCATTAGCTGTCTTATGTCGTCATCTTTTCATGTCCTTTGAGTCTGCCCTTGTGCAGCTGGAACACTGTAACTGTGAGTTTTCATCTAAAAAAACTGATAAAGGCCAAGGAACAATGAGTGTGTTGGGCTGCTGAAGAGCCAGAGTACAAGCAGGAGCTGGCCATAGCCTCTTCTCGTGTCTATTTCACCCCTGACAATTCTGTCTGAGCTCTTACCTAAGTGCAATGCAGGCCACTGACTTTGAAGTCCTGCCTGTCTTTCCACCTGTTATTATCTCATCATCTACTAACCTAACCTTGCTTCTAGCAGCTTCAGTATTATACACATTTTGGAAAAATGCAAACGATGCGTCCTCTAACAAAGACATAGAACTAAATAAAGACTTTGCCATTAGAAAGCGTCCAAGGTAGAAAAATCCACACAAAAGTACAAGACTGTAAACTACTGAGGGGAAGGCTGGCAGTCCAGTCACTGGAAACAGGTAGTTTGTCTAACAACTAAAAATAGAAGTCCACAGAATCCAGTATTCACCTCCACAGTGATCAGTGTCTCCTCTGGAGTTTCAAAGTATTTGAGTCTAGAATGGATAATTATGGAAATGAAAATTATATGACCTGACTATGTAACAACTTTCTTTTCTTTTGATATAGGTTTTAGTGTATGACTTTATTTTCTATTTATTTTTAGGAAGGGACTTGTGTGTCTCAGTGCAGTGCACATGTGGAAGTCAAACTACAACTTGCAAAAATGGTTCCCTGCTTCCATACGCGGCTCTTAGGAGGAAATTCAAGTCATCAGGCTTGGAAGCAAAGTATCTTTACCCACGGAACTCGTGCCTACTCAACTGAAATGTTAAATGACAGCATTCTAGTGGGGACTCTCAGGGATTCACTGAATATAGTACCAACAGCTTTAAGACCCACATTTTTTGCCTGGTCAGTCATTCTCCATCTGTATAATCTGCATTTTCTTTTAAAATAGCTTTTGGAGAATATATTAATTAATTATAATAATTAATTAATAATAATTAATTCTCCAGATCCACTTATATATTAAATATATTTACTAATGTATTAAATATACTTACTAATGTATTAAATATATTTACTAATGTATTAAATGTACTTTAAGGTATTTTCCCAGGTGATAAGTACTGTATCTAAATTGGCTAATTCCACAATTCTCTCTATATTATACCTTTCTATCCCCAATCCCTTACATAAGAAACATAATACAATGGTGTCCAAACACTCACTGAAACCCATCCCATATATATACCTAAACACACATACGTACAAACACAGACACACATATGTGTAACTACATTTAGTTGGTACTGAACTATAAAGCTATGTATGTCATACACAGATAATCATGATAGTTTATTCCTAATATTCTCTAAATGCCTACAGCGATGAACAGCATAGCATGGTCCAATATATTTTCCACTGAAGGGGAATTACAACAGACAAATGTGTATGTAGCTGTTCCAAAAGGCTTATTGAGGGTTTTCATTTTTTATGACCTTACAATAATGGAGAGGATCATAAAAAGATACAAAATACCACGGTGCTGTGTGTATGCATTAACTGGTTAATGAAATCAGTTCTTTGGAAATATCACACCACATACAACACGTTATGATTATTTCCCACCCCACCCTCTTTTCTCCTTCCCTCTGTCATCACCCTCTCCTTCCCACACGTACCAACTTTTGTTGCGTGACTTGCTGAGCTCACCCAGGGTTCTTTACGTGACCATGGGTTTGGTCCTATCATTTGGAACCTGGTAAGCTCACCAGCATGTGTGCAACTAAAGACAACGGCTGTCTTCCCATCAGTGGCTAATAGTTTAACAGTGAGTGGCAGGACACCCTAGACCCCTCTCCAAAAATGGGACTAAATGTTTGGAGGCCCAGTCTTGTACATGCAGGTGGCTTCAGCTGTCAAAACATGATGATAATTTCTGTGTTTTGCTCAGAAGACAGTATTCCACAGCCCTTCGTCCTATCTTCTGACTGTTATACTTTTTCTGTCCCTTTTTTCCACAATGTTCTCTGTGCTTTAGAGGGGGCAGTATAACCGGCTTGTTTCTGGCTAAGTATTCAACCATCCCTTCTTCTCAGATCTGGAACAACTGTGCACATCTGCATCCACCCTTTGCAAGGAGAGGCCTCTCTAGTTAAGGCTGAGAGTAACACTTGTCTATGCTTACAAACATAAATATCTAGATGGCAAGTTGATGCAATGACAATTTAATTAACAGCAATAGTATGTATGCACACCTCAAGGGCTTACAACATCTCTTTAAACATTTCTTTTTTAAACTGGGTTTACAGTTCAAGGTATGAAGTCCCTCCCACAGGTAATCAGAGAGCAGTTGGTTGTACACATAACAACAATGGCATTGCTGCAGAGTGAACACATCACAGTTGGATAAGGCTGTTTCTAAAATCCATTGGTTATTGTAGAAAATTCCTAGTGTCTTGGTGTGCGCAACATCCTTATAAAGTCAGTCATGAAAGCCTCCAGGATCTGCCAGGCAACACAGACTCTTGCCATTCTGTCTTGTTGTAAGTAGTTGTCAACACTGCATTTCTGAAGACACCATACACCTTTGTCGCAAGTTATAGAGAAATCAAGCTTGAAATGAATTGGCTACCTTTCCTAGTGTCAGAAGGTGCGGTGCAGCCTCATGCATGAAGTAGAAAAGGCATCAACAGTCTTACTAAGGTACATTAGTGTTTTGAGATCCCCCTCCCCCGCTTTAAGGAGTCACCCAACAAGGAGATAACTATTAACTTCAACTTGAAGAAAAGCACATTTGGCCATGCAAAGAGGGGAGAGAGGAATAGTACAAGCAGAAAATGTTAAAAGTGTATACATGAAGGGGGCAGCAGGAAGCAATATAAGAATCATAGAAGGAAGAACAGCATTCTACAGCTAGAGGCAGATGAAAGGAGTGCTTAAGTCTAGATTCTAAGAACCAAAAGAGGCTGGGTGATGAAAGCCTTGTGCAGTGCAGGTCACTCCAGCCAGCCAAGGAAGCAGGCAACATGCCTGCAGATCTGCACCATTCCCAGCTCTTCCCAAATCCAATCCCTTAGTAGTCTCAGCCCCATCTCCATAGCAGACCACCAGCTGAGTATCCCCCCTCCCCCCCTCCATCCCCACAAAGCTCTAGTGGGTCACAAAGGTCTCCTCCAACCTTCTTCCACATTCCTCTTGTTATTCCAGCCCCCAACTCAGCAGGCTTTCTCTGGGCACCTACCCTGCAAGCCTGACAGAGAAGAAGCAAGTAGTCCATTGAAGCAGGTAACAGGAGCTTCGGCCCTTCAGTCTTCCTCCTCACTTTATTCATGAGGAGTTCCCACATTCCAGTAGTACTTTGTCCATATTGTTTATATAACTATAAATATATTTGTTATATAATTAATATAATTAGTTAAGTAACTATAATAATATAATTATATAAAATTATAATTATGTAAAATATATATAATAATAAAATTAGTTATATAACTAATATATTAATGTAGCATTCATGCGGTTTTTGTTCTCTAGTTCAGTTCTTCACTGTCCATATTCATACTGTCAGAATTTTTTTTAAAAAATGTGTACTAAAAAAACAATCAACTTCTGACTAAAAGTATATTTTAAAACATCCCCCCAAAGTGATTGACATTTTGTGTGTAATTATGTGCAGTCTTGTCCCCAGTGAGTCATCCAATCACAGGACTGTAAAAAAAACAATAGAACAAAATGAATACTAAATTACATAGTGCAACAAGGTCATTTGGACTGATTAAGGATCTTCCTCATCCAAAATATGGCTGCTGTCATTGTTTCTAAATAAAGAGATAAAGTAATACATAAAAGGTAATGGTTTGACTCTATAGAAAAAAATGTTAGAGTTTGCATAGAAAATAATACCCCCCAATGAAAAACCAATTAAAAACAAAACAATGTATGTGCCAAGGGCATGGTTTCCAAATGAAACGTTTAGTTTTAAAATATAATGCTTTGGGAGAAGTTCTTGGACCATGAATTATCTAACATAATTTAATCGATGAATTCATATGAATTCAATGGCACTATTAGGTGCTGGAATCTAGGAAGTAGGTATTTAAAGCAATCAGGTCATGCAGGTCCACCCTCGAAGGTCACCTTGCTTTCACTTCCTCCCTTCCGCTGCTTCCTGGGTTTCATGAGCTCAGCAGCTTTCATACACCACACTCTGCTACCATGATGCTCCTCTCTTCCCATGAGCCTCTGTGGACAATGGATCCTGCCGACAACAGGCTGAAGGGTCTGAAGCCAGCAACGCAAAGAAAGCTCCCTTCACTTACGTTGTTTTTCTCAGGTATGATGTCACAATTTCAGAATCAAATACAGGGCTTCAGCAAGAAAGGACAAAACAAAAAACAAAACAAAAGCAAGAGAGGACGGTAACTACTTCTTTCCAATACAAACAATAGCAACCGAAGGACACTGTCAGGGCTCCTTCAAGTCAATAGGAAACTGTCTATCCAAAGCAGTCTTAGAAAAGTTCTCTACACAAACCAGGACTGGTAGCACAGGCCTTAAATCCCAGCACTGTGGATCTCCAAGTTCGAGGGCAGCCTGGTCTATAGAGCAAGTTCCAGAACATCTAGGGCTGATACATAGAAAAATCCTGTCTCAAACTAAACAAAACAAAGAAGGAAGGAAAAAGAGCAAAAAAAAAAGAAAAGAGGGAGGAAGGAGAGAAATGAAGGGGAGGGGAGGGGTGAGCGGAGCGTTCTTTACACAAATGATAAAACAAATACCTTCTCAAATAGCCTGGTATAAATAGCTGCCTCTAATTCGGCACACAGTCCTACTGTGCGCACACTCAAACCTTGAACTTCACTCTTTAGACTTTTTATCTCTCCGGTTTTCTGTTGTCACTGCTGCTTTTGTTTGTTTGACTGACAGATTGATTTTGCTCATCTGTTTCAGAGCTTGTGTAGAATCCTCTTTTATGCATGCTACGCCAGCTGTATCCCCAGCTCCGTCTATTTAATAAATGATGAAATTAAATTGGATAAGTCACTTCTAGCCTCTATTTCAAATATTGTCTTTTAGTAAAACGACCCCAATACAACTGACCTCCTCTACTATACTGGTAAAATTGAATTTTGAATATTTTCGTATTCTCTTATACCTAACTTTTATTTTCTGAGATTTTTGGTTATCAAAATTGACCTTCCCTAACACTGTCATTCCACATCTAACAAATGTCCAAATGCACAGAACTACAGAATGCCTAGGCAAAGTGCTTCCCCAAGAATGGCACTTGTGAGCTTATAGACCAAGGATCCGCCATGTTTTGCTGACTTCCAACAGAATTCTGTTCCTGAGACCTGAATAAGCTGGTTTTCTGGGGGGGGGGGGGGGGGTTGTTTTGTTTTGTTTTGTTTCTGAACTTGTGCCTGAAGCCCCAGACAGTCTGTGGAAATGATGACTGTGCCTCCCTCACATTTCTGGGGCTTGAGCTTAATGAGAGGTTAGGGTGTTCATTGGCACCCACACTCTCTGCGACTCTTACTGACATCTACAGTTGATCCTTCCTGGAGAACTACTCCATAGCTCACATTTCTCCCTGGTAAAACCATCCTGCAGCCACTAACAATCAATTAACATTGGCATTCCAGATGGCACTTGCCATACTGAGCCCGAGTGGGTGCCTCTTGTACCTTTCATCTAAAATAACCCGAAAATAATCAGAAACCAGATTTTCTATTACCATAGAACATGTAATAAGTCCACAAATAGGTAGAAAATACCATCTATCTTGAATTACTTTTCCTGTTTTCACTAAATGGATATGATTAGAGGGAATAAGATATTTTCCAAGTTAAAAGACTATTTTCTTTTCATGTTCAAACCCGGATTAAGCATTAAAACATTTTAAAAGGTACTACTTTATTAATTCATTTCTTTGGCTAAATTGTTGTTAACTGCGTAATCAGATATAAGTCCATAAATCGAAATTCTGATTCCTAATATCTAGCAATAACTCAGGAAGGGCTGGACAAGTTTTAGATGTCCATTAAGATCCTACAAGAAATACTGCATGACCCAGTCATAGCCATGGAGACAACCAAACACAGGCATCTAAAAGCACTACATTTTGGTTGCCTTAGCTTTGTATTTCATGTTGATTTTAATAATCCCTTAGGTAAACATTGCTGTCTAATAAAGAGGGATCAGAAGTTCAAGGTGGCTCTAAAGCTCAGGAAAGTTTCTGAACATGGCTAAGTTTGAGTTTAAAGTACTTAAAAAATAAAGTGATCAATAGAATGAATGGCTTAAACTATAGGTTTCCTACCGCCATCCACTATTGCATGATTTCTCTTAGGAAAGCCAATGTGCAAATCTGTGCACTGATCAAGTTTTTTATCACTGTAGTTGATCATCTAAAGCACAAGATAAAAGAACACATTTTCATACCGTCATCGGATGGTGTAAATCTGACATCACAAGAATTCCTGGATTTGGAAATTTTCAGGGAGAATGTGAAACAAGAAAGATGAATAATGGTCACCATTTAGAGAGAGAGAATGAGTTAGAGATTCTCCTCTTGATTCTTCTTCCATGTAGGCATGCATGGCTCAAGAACAGGCCTGTCGGATAACTTGGTCAAGAGGCAACAGTGGTTCTTTGGTGCTTGAAATGGGATTGTCAGAACTGAAATGTCTTGTTAGTTTACATACTGCTTTTGGAAGGCTTATCACCAAAATATAAACAGTGCATTTCTTAAAACTCAGGTTTTCGTGTCCTAAGTTAGGCACCTGTGAACTATTCTGAACTCTGTTACAGGATAGTCAGTGTTAATTATCAGTCTCTGGCTAGGGAGAACGTTAAATGGGTAAGATAAAAGAGAAGAGAGGCGTCTCCTAATTGTATATTAAATATTGTGTGGGGTTTTTTTTTCCATTCTGTAAGGTAAAAGAAACCCAGTAATATTCCAGATTCACACTGTAAGAAAGGAGACAGGGAATTCAGCCTGCCTAGTCTATATTCTCAACCAGGTGACTATGTTCTGCTTACACTAGAGAAGTTTTGGTTGGTCTAGTCCTTTTTACTGTGATTTGTACACAAGAATGATATGTAACCTGCTCTGTCATTTTAGAATCTGGAAAGAACAGTAGCAAAAACCTATATGTATTTGCTTTTAGAATCCTTATCCTATGAAATAGGCACTACAATTTCTCTCTCTCGTTACATGCCAATAAGCTAAAGCACAGATAAATGAGGTGTTCCTCTCATGGCAACAAATTCACAGCAAACAGATTTAACAAAGACAGACTCCTTCAGAACTGGTGTGGCTCCGGGAGCCCTTCTAAAGAAGATGCCATCGAATGCTGCAAATTCCACAGAAGCAATAAGTTTATCACACTGAATTTAATTAAGGTCATCAGCATTTACATGTATCTATCTACATACATACATACATACATACATACATACATACATACATGCATATATACATACACACATACATATTTACATGCATGGAGAGGTGTTTTCTTGAGTAAAGACAACTTTCCAGTGGCTACACCATTGAGGAATATGACTTTCAGTCTACCAGCAACAACTAAGTGCTTACAAATTCTCAGAGAGGGGCGAGGACTTTCAAACCACCTCCTTAGCCATGATGAAAAGGTGATCCGCACCCCCATCTTGTTCAGGCAGCCATCACTGCTGTGAATTCATAGGTACTATAACCACATCACATCCAAAAGACAGCATCTCACAGGAGTCTTTCCGTCTTCTGGTTCTTGTATTCTTTCTACCTACTCTTTCATGATGCTCCCTGAGCCTTGAAGGAGGTGGATATAATAGGAATATAAGATTCCTATTTAGGGCTGAACACTGAACAGTCACAGATTCTGAACCTTTTCGGACCAGTTATGAATCTCTGCATTAACCGTCACCAGCTGCAAACAGATGTTTCTCTGACCAAGGCTAAGAGAGCAGCCCTAAGCCATGGGTATTAACAGACATATTTAGAAGGTAAGTTGATACCATGTGCCTTTAGCAAAGTAGAGCAACAGTATTAGGTTCCCCTGGACAGTCTGTGACCTTCCTAGCTTATGGATCAGACGTGAGGCCTTACATCCAATTAGAAAGCAGCATGGCAGGGTGGTATTGTGCCTCACAGGGTTCTCACCTGAGAAGTGCCAGAGATTTCATGGTACCTTCTGGTTCTATGAATGCTTTCGGCTCAGTTCCAGCTTGATTTCTCTATGTCCTGTACCCAGCATGTGCAGATCCTTCAGCCTTAGAGTTTTACCGTCTCCTTCTGGAGGACAAACAGTAGCAATAGAAATGACCTCTATTTATTTGAGAGTCTCTCAAGCTTCTCTTAGGCCAGAATGTTTTCATCAAGCCCTCCTGAGACTAAGGCTCTGGAGAACACCTCTGAGTATGCGGTTTTGAGAAATTGATTCTTTTTGAAATCTTTTATCTATGATCTTTCTCTGCCCCTGTTTTACTGGTATGCCTTTTGCTTTACACTCTAAGAAAGCTACTCATTATTCATATTATACATTCTACTTTAGCATTATTAAATATTTTATGCATTCCATGTGAGTTCTGATTTGGATCCTTTTTGTTCCTTATAATCCCCTTTTATTCTGTGAATCTCCTTTTTCTCGTTTTACCCTATTGTCTATTCAGCAGCTGGAGTCTTCCTTGTCCTCTTTAAAATCCAGCATATCAGATGTCACTCTTTTTTTTTTTTTTTTGTAAGATAGTATTCTTAGGACTACCTTCCCTCAATTTTTCATAGTCACGATAGATTCCTGTCCAGATTATGAACTCTTGTTGCTAGCAGACATTTAGTAGATAAATTAACTTTACCTCTTGCCCTGAGTCACTCTTCACGGCCCACAGTGGTGTAACTACTAAGCATGCTCTTAGCCCCACTCTAAATGAATAGCACTTAACCTACAAGGTTCCTCTGCACAAAAGTATGACCTACAACTACCACTGTCTCTGGCTATCCAGTATGTTGGGTTTTTTGTTTGTTTGTTTGTTTGTTTGTTTTTTATGTTACAGCTGAGAACAATGGAAACCACAAAAAAAAAAAAGCAAGCAAACAAACAAAACCCGATGCCCTCAACTCTAGGAACCTCTATGCACTTGACCTGTGAGTACCATAATTTTCAGTTTCATCCAGCTACTTCCAATAAATAGACCACCACCTTCTTTTTTTTTTTTTTTGGTTTTTTCGAGACAGGGTTTCTCTGTGTAGCCCTGGCTGTCCTGGAGCTCACTCTGTAGACCAGCACCACCCTCTTCTACCTGGTATCCTTCCAAATGCTGCAACTTCTGTACTCTTTTCTCTCTCTCCTCTCTCTCCCTTTCTCTCCCCTTTCTCTCTCTCTCTCAATCTCTCCCCCTTCCCTGCCCTCCCCCTCTCTCTCTCATGTGTGTGTGTGTGTGTGTGTGTGTGTGTGTGTGTGTGTGTGTGTGTGTGTACATATGCCCAATATACAGCAGGTGTTAAGGAAAAGATGTCAAAACGTGTCAGTTTTCCCCAAGTGTCTGTTAGTTCAGTCTTTGAATTGTTCATGTCTTCAGGGTAAGGGTGACAACAGACATGACATAGAAACAAAACCATTTCTCTACTCCTTTCAAACACACACAATAGCACGAGGTTAGGAGTCGGTTCCCTATACTTAGAAGATCTCCCCATGGTTCTTTGAGTGACTGATAATTCCTCTCAGATTTTAGCACTAGGTTAAATGTCAACCTTGGATTGTGACAAATCCCTTCTTTTTGTCTGTTCATATGAACAGGGAAAGTTGGCAGAGGCTGCAGTGAAAACTGGTTGGAGGCCTTTTAAACAAGAATCTGCTAGCTTACCCAAGGCTGCATGGCTGACATTGTTAAAGGCCTGCTGAAATTGAATATAAAATGCTTTTCACTTCACATCATGATTTTTGATGTCTTTGAAGTTCAATAGAATAACAACTCACACTGCTTTTGATCTATGATGTTGCTGCACAGTAACTCTTTGAACATGCTGGGTGAGATAATTTACATATCAACCCAAATAGCTCCAAATAGTCACGAAGCACTTTGAGGGTTGTTGCAGGCAGGTTGTCATCTAGTTCAGATCTGTGCTTGGTTTTGGTACCTCTGCTGAGTCACCTCATCTGTAATTGGGTTATCTGAAAATCTTAGCAATGGCATTCGGTCCCCCTGGTGGCTTTAATAGGACAAACAAATCAAAATAGCCTCTGTATTAAAGCATATTTCCCTGGTCATTATTAACTCAGACCAAACGACATCAAAATACCATGACAAAGCCATCCTGTGCCAACAGCCGCAGTCTGTATTTGCATTAGTAGGAGATACACAGGCGTGGCATTTCCATTGCTGCCATGACAAATCAAGCATTTGCATTAGTAATGTTATATATTCAGTTTCAAAAACAAATCAACTTCTAGGTTGTCATAATAGGAAGCTACAAACTACTGCTATTCACTTGACAATTGCTGCATTTCTGTCTAAAGACTGTCTCTAAAAGATCAGTACTTTCTTGGAACTTACCTGCATTTGCAACACTATTATTCTAATGGTCCTTTAATGGAAACCCCCCTGAATCACTTTCAAACACATAACTCTGAAGGGCAAGGCACAAAGGCATGGGGTTGAAAGACCTATAGTTCCCAAATCCATCCATGTGTGAGATTCCAACCCCAAGGACAAGAACAACATGGTCTCCAGCTTTCGACTTCATGAACAATAAATTTCAGTGAAATGCTTTGTTAATACCTCAACTAGTAACAGGACATAAATCCACATAAATCCATGAGAAGACTTTTAATTATTTTCACTCTTAATTACACTGCCTGGTATAAAGAAGAGAAGGTCAGCAGGGGAGCACAGAGATGCACTGGATCAGCAGAGCTATGATCTTTCACAGGAACAAGCACAGTAAAAGTCAAGTTTGTTTTGTAATATATTTATTTACTGCAGATCTACTGTAAATGAAATTATTATGACCAGCAGAAGGCCTGCATTTTTCTAGCTACACTTTAGAAAATTGGCATGTTTTATGTATATAGTACAACACTAAACAGCCTGAGAGACGGAATACATGAATTTTAAGCATCATATAGACAATAACTGTCTTTAGTTCAAAAAAACCATATTCATTTCCAGCATTTCTCAGACTGTATCTGTAGTTGATAGGAGGCATTATGTGTTATTTAGAAAAAAATGGAGAAGAGAAGTAATGTTCAAAATGAAAAATAAAGTCATTGTAGACAGGTAAGTTGTATACATTGGGAATTAGAGTAAAACAATAAAACCCAGTTCTCATTATATTAATGCGGCCATTTGTATAGTCCCACATTTTACTTTAATTATGAATATATATGGTTATATCTGCATGAAAATTTACATCTTCCATTTGCCATTTTTTTCTTACTATGTTTTAAAGTCTGTGGAGATGAAATAGAAGACATTTATAACTTGACAGTGTTCCTCATCCTGCATGACGCTCTTTCTTGACATCTCAGCTGCCCAATTGGTGGGTACTAAAGAAATAAAAGCTCACTTTGAAACTCACCCCGGTATGGCCTCCTTAGGAAAAGAAAACGACCAGGAAAAAAATCCCAGTGTGCATTCATCAAGTTTTTGAATCATGTACTGCTATTTTGAATTATACATTCCAGTTTGGGCATAATAGATATTATTCACATCACAGAACAGCTGATGCCTTAGCAAGAGTCAGGCATAATATTTTGTGCTGAAGTGGTTCTTTTTAACCAGCAAATCAGGACTAGTTTCCTTACCAGTCAATGAAAGAAAAGGTATTTTGTAGTTTATAGAATTCTTGTCATAAATTTATAATCATCATTTTCCTGGTGCGTATTTTCAATGCCTGTTAATTGGATCTGTCTGAATTTTATTTTTCCCGTGCATTTTGGTGGAGGAATTGCTGTACTGTTCATATATACTCTACAAAAATACTGGCAACAGTAATGAATTTTGGATTAATCATGCCTTTTTAATTTTCTGAATTTCCTATAACTGGATATCTGAGGTCTTGCTGACACCAGAAGAGCCATCGAGCCATCGGCTTACCAGTTAATAGGCCACACCCACCGGCCTCCTTCACATAGGTGAGCCTTTACCTTCACGATGCTCCTCTGCTTCCTGGACTGTCACAATGGGAGACACTAGATCTATCCTCCACCCTTCAGAGCCCAGGGAAAATGCCCACACTGCCATTTCTCAGTCAGTTTGCCCTGCTTTATCTGTTCTTTCCCAGACAGAGAACAAGGACGTTTACTTCTTTCATTTTTCCCTCACTGGGCTTCCTGGCTAGCCTTGCCACCTTTGCCTTGTGGGAATTGTGAATGATGAGCAGTCATTTCCCTGTCAACCAGCATCCAATCTGGGGGTCTTCGTCATACTTGAGTAATAATAAAAATCTACATTGTAAAAACAAAATTCACCAAAGTCCAAGAAATTGTTGCTTACAACAACTCCCTAGTTGCTAAGAAGTTCACAGTTTGAAACTGGTAAAAGAATTTTAAGGAATGAAGCATTTCCCAGCTTACTACACTGCCACCCAGGAGACTCTGTCTGCCCTCTGTCCAAGCAAGTACTAATCTGTAGAGGGAGATTCATGCTTCAGACCTGAAGGCTGGAGTCTCCCAGTTAGCCTGACAAATGGTTGTCGTATGAGCACACAGCAAACACCTCTACCATGAAGACAAGGTGTTCTGGCCAGGGCCTCTGTGCTGTAAATTCCTGGCACCATCATCATTTTTCTGTATAAACACTAATTTTTCACCCATTATAGTCAAAAAGGAAAGGAAGGAGAAAGAAAAGAAGAGAAGAGAAAAGAAAAGAAGAGAAAAGAAAAAAGAAAAAAAAAGTCTAGACTGGAAGTCATTGAAGAAAACTCTTAAAATTTAAAAATTGTGATAGGAATGCAGAAGTGTAGCTCTCTGTAGTTGGCTTCTGGCGGTGATGGACATGGGGAAAGTGTAGGTTTAGATTTTTTTAAAAAAAGAAAACCTACTTTTGAATAGGGGTTCTCAAATGTTTCATCCCCACTCCCCCAGCCTCCCCCTCTCCCTCCGTTCTAGTTCACTGTTGAAATGTGCCCTTCCCCTAGCCTTGAGTAGGTTCAACAAATCTACAACAGTTTTATAACCTAGCTAGAGTCATCGGGCCTCAACACATTTGCATTTTCCTGCAGGAGTATGGAGGTGTTGATAGCCTGCTGAGCTTGCTTTGCAACTCAGTCCAGCTGAAACAAAGGATGGGGTCCTTGGGCTTTCCCTATATAAACCCAGTGCTGAATATTAAACTTTGAACCTTGATCAGAAACTCTGTCTTGGCTTCATCCTTCCCTCACACGCTGTTCCTTTTCATTTCCCCTTTCAGGTAGACCCATCTCATCCATGGCTGCTAGGCAACTACATCCAAAGATAGGGGTAAAAAAAGATAGTAAATAGGATAAGAAGGTGTGGACCTGTTTACAAAGTAGTTCCTTGGGGCAATTCCTATCTGTCTGTCTGCATACCAGCAGTCCAGTTCAGTGGTGACTGGATACCAAACGTGAATCAGCAGCAGTGGCATGAGCCAGCAGAAACTGCCAGGTATGAGTCCCAGGGAGAGTGGCCAGGACCATCTGGGACGCCAGGAGAAGTTCTCTGTTGTGCCTCTCTCAAGGAAGTGAAGATCAGGGAAGACAAAGACTCTAGAACAATAAAGCAGTAGACAGCTAACTATGCAAGTCCCTGTCATTGTCCATTGATTCCAATTTATACTCTCTTCAAACATCACATGTCTACTCATGGGTCTTGTCTCAGTGTAACACCATGTGAGTCTGCATCATATGACGTAGCCAGAAACTTCCACTTCAGCAAGGACTTCCAGAGGCTGGCCACTGGGAGTTTGACCATGCTCCAGTGACTATACCTAACCTATTACCCTCTTGTTCCCCCTTTCACTCCTGATCTCCAATTAACTCCTCATCTATACTCATTCTTTTAAATCACCCATGATTTTCACTGGGGCTGACTACAGGAACATAGATGAGAGCTTGTTGACAGGACCGTGGACAACTTACCAGTGACTACAACTGAAAGACCCCCATTCCCGGGGATACCCTCGCTCTAGTCCCAGGATGCGACAATGCCCCAATAACTTGAGAGAAACCATTCTTGATGTAATATGCATGAGGTTTAATTGGGAAAAATCAACATGTTGAGGATGAGCTCATAGGATATGGACCCTAAGCCGTTTCAGTTGAGGGCTTTTAAAAGAACGGGGTGGGGGAGTTCACAAAGAATGAGGAGCTGAGTAAACATTTCAGCTCATCTCCTACTGAAGAGTTACAGGCTATCTTTGGTAAACATTCTTGGCGGGGATCTGAGTAAACATCGTAAGAGTAGAGATGATGCATTATAGCCCATCTCCTACGGAAGGGTTACAGTCTTATCTTAGGCAAACATTTTTAGTCCCTTACACAAAGAGGCACCAGAGTGAGTTTAAGATGAGCCAGTTCCAGAGGTCATTGGTAATTCAGGCTGAAGGCAAAAGAACAAAGAACTCTTTGCTGGGCTTTTGTTTCTAGGGGTCTAAGAAACAAATTGAGTTGGGGCCTTACACAACACTGACGAAAATGTCTCTCTGTCTTATTTAGCCTTTCATTGCTAAAAAGATACACCATGACCAAGGCAACTCTTATAAAGGAAAACATTTAATTGGGTCTGGCTTACAGCTTCAAAGGTTCAGCCCATTATCATCACGGTGGAAAGCATGGCAGTGTGCCAGCAGGCATGGTGCTCTAGAAGGAGCTGAGTGTTCTAGAACTTGATCCAAAGGCAGCCAGAAGGAGACTCTCACACTAGGTGAAGCTTGAGCATAGGACCTCAAAGCCTACCTACACAGTAACACACTTCCTCCAACAAGGCCAGACCTCCTAATGGGCCAAGCGTATTCAAATCACCACATTCTGTTTCTCCCATCAGCCAATAACTGCATACACATCCTCAAAGGGTAGTAGGGTAGTGTGAGCATCTTCTGTGCAATGACAAGATGAAGAGGAGCACAATCTTGTGCAGGTAATCTTGTTCTCTGGGTCCAAGAACGCAACAACCACAATACACCCCAAGGTCAGCATTCTATACTCTCTTCCTTCCTCCAACGGCTACATTCTTTTCCCTCCTTCCTCTACAAGTTCCCTGGGTCTTTTGGAGAAGGTGATACAAATGTCTCATTTATGGATGCTGATTTATTGTCACTTCCTGTCAGTACATTGACAGGAGTCTTTGCAGTTACTGCTGGTCACAGTAAAAATAAGCCTCTCTGACCAAAGCTGGCAACAGTACTGGTCTGTGGCTCTAGACACAGTTATCTAGAAAGGTAACCTGACCCACACATCACATCCTTTTAGCAAAGCAATGAATGTAGTTTCCCCTCTAGGGCTTACACAACCTCTCCAGTCATGGTCTTTTGACTAGGTTTTACAGTACAAGGTGTGAATTCCCTCCTAATACTCAGCCTCAAAAACAACCCAAAAGTATTTCGTTGCCTTCATAGTCCACCAACATTGTTGCAGCAGTGGCCATATCCTGACCAACCAGTCAGTGTCCATGTATTGAGTCAGGAAGGCTATCGATAACAGTTTCTCTCAGTAGCCTGCCTAGCACTTCCTGGCACCATGAGGGCTTGCCAGCAAGCAGACAGCAGCAGTGCCATCTTGATGTCTCTATGTCCAGGGACTAGATCATATAGTATCTTTAAGAACTTGGTCTTAGCCGGGCAGTGGTGGCGCACAGCTTTAATCCCAGCACTTGGGAGGCAGACGCAGGTGGATTTCTGAGTTCGAGGCCAGCCTGGCCTACAGAGTGAGTTCCAGGACAGCCAGGACTACACAGAGAAACTCTGTCCGAAAAGAAAAAAAAAAAAAAATAGAACTTGGTCTTAACAACTAGTTTTGGTGGACAACCAGCAGTGGTGTCATTTGTCTGTAAGGTCTTAGAGATCTCAATTTGTAGGGAGGTAGCCTACTCCTGGCACTGGGATTATTTTATAATAAACTACAGCACGTGTGAGTACACTTATCTAATACATAGAGTACCTCTTCTAAACCTGGCTTTTTCATTGGCTTACCCATTATCAGATTTTCTTATGGCCTTTTCATAGATTGTTAATTTTGGTTGATTTACCCTCCCTTCCCCGCCCCACTCCCACCTCTCTTCTATCCCTGTCTCCAAGCTTGAACCTTTCCAACCCCATTCTCCTCCCTTCTACATTCTATAACATGCCCTTAGGAAACTTTTCAAATGAACACCATTTTAACATCACTAAAAGTATGCAAGCAAGCAGAGCATCTGCAGTTTCTAACCAAATGATTGGTGTTGATTGTCCACCATGTGTCAGGCTTGCAGAATCAAACTCAGTACTCAAAATACGCTTTGTACTGAGCACAAGGTGTTGCAGTGTAAATCACAAAATAATAATTGGCAGAGAATTTAAAGCTTCTCATAAAACAATGGCAAGATACAATATAATTGTAGCTTCTTAGAACTTAAACAAACAAGAGAGAAAAAAAAAGAAAGCATTTGGTTCATTGGCTTCTGAAAAAGTCTATGACAAGAACATCAAGGCAAATTGCAAATTTGGCTGTGAACTGGCCAATACTTTAAAATGGTAAAATGTTAATGCCCAAAACTCTTAGAGCCTAAGGATAATCTGTAGTTCTGAAATCAATAACTAGTCTATATTGGTTTTTGAAATTTTAAGGTCTAGCAAGTACTCTCTAGATTTTCAAATACATTCAAATAGTAAATGCTGTCTACAACTTGATTTTTAAAATTACATTCTTAACATGTTACTCCTTCACATTGACAGCCCACTGCGTTTTTCATTATGTAACATAGCATGCTCTTAAAGCAAAAGACTATGTGCTGGCTGGAAGTTGCAGAGCCTATGTAATTTTTCAAATGGAAATTAATTCAGCAATCTAGGGAAATACTATCGCAAACAATGCCCTCCTGAATCTCATTAAATCAGTTTGGAAAGGCATATGGGTAGGGAGGTAAAAATAAATCAATAAGATTAAAAAAGTATATTGCTTTGCAGGGGGTGGGGGGAGGGTTAGTACATGGTTGCTAAGTAATGGGTTTTAAGTAAAAATTATCTCTCTTCCTTGTAGGAGAAAGCAGTTTTAAGGACTGGAACTAAATGCTGTTTGCATATGGTTCAATTTTATCCAAACTATATTTCCCTCAGCAAGACCTAACTCCATCTTTAAAGAGAGAGATGAGCTTTCGCAGAGGAGCCGTTGCCTAGCAACAAGATGCTAAGAAGGCTAGCTGCAAGCTGAGTCTTCTCTAGAAACAGCTCCCCCTCTCCCCTCCCTGCCGAGTGCAGCAATGACCTCCAGCACACGCAGATGCCCTTGAGAGAATCACCTTAACAACCAAAAAGCTTTCACCGCGGAGTTCTGCCAAGATCCCTCCAAGGTCTGTGTTCTGTTTGTTTCTGCAACAGAGATGCTGTGTCCATGCCCTCTCCACTTAATACATACAAATCTATGTGTTTTAAGCCTCCGGCTCGCTTCAGTATTGAGTCCCATTGCTGACCCCACCCCCCAACTAACTACAGACCCAAGGTCTACTCATCTTACCCGAGTCTTTGAGATGTGAGATGATGTGCCCTTTGAGATTATTTTTGCTTTAACCGAAAATAGCTAACTCGCACCCAACTCTTAAACAGGCAGGGTAAACAAACCCTTTAACCTCTTCACAGGTTAAAATAAAATAAAATAAGTCTGTTCCTAATACCTAATTGCTACCCGAACTACTGAACAAGATTCTAAGTACTGGTTCTTTTTGGGTCTTTACTGAGTAGCTAGTACTAGGTGCTGGAGATAAAATCAAGAGCATAGTTTCCATAGCTGCCTATAGGGCATCACAGAAGTAAATAAGAGAATCGTGGAATGGCCAGAAAAACCTACAGGCACCGGGAAGCCTAAGAGGAGGTGCTTCCTCCACTCTGCGAGTAGAGTGGCTTGGGATAGTCCTCAGGCAAGAGTGGGTGGGGCTGAAAAGTGAGCTGGGCGCTGATGGGGGTGGGGCCTGGGGGACTTCTGGGTGAGAGAACAAAGGCCCCCGTGAAGGACAGGACTCATGCAGCCAGAGATATGCAGAGCTTAGCACACTGTGTTCACGATATTCAAATTAACTCGTTTTTTTTTTTTATTGCATGCTAAGATATAACCCCAAAATACTGAATGTTATTTCATCAATCTTTTATTCAAATTGTATATAATAAAAGCCTGATTCCTTTCTATGGATCAAAATGAAGCATCGTTATTTGGACTATACTCAGAATAACTGTCTTTAAAGAGGTAGGAAATAAACGTACTCATTTGTCAAACTGTGACCGCCTCCCCATCCCCCCTCAAGGAAAATCAGGGAACATAATCTGCAAAGCAGACAGCCCTGACAAACTCCAGATTGAAACCCACACACACCTATAAGAAGATCTGATTTTTCTTTTGAAGAGACACCGCAATTGAACAATTGAACGGACTGGGGTTATTTTAAAAGGATACAATGTGATTTAATTTTTGAACCATGGTTTTGAAAATACTACGCCCAAAATTAAAGCTTTAGGAGCCTCAGATCCGCTTCTCTGGGGGCTTTCTCTGCCCTTCTGCTGCCCTCTTGTGCAAAGATGGAGAATAACGCTACAGAAAATCCTATCTACCAACCCATTGGAAATGGAGGGAAGACAGTAAACTGGCATTTCTGGCAGATTCCAGGAATCTGGCTGTGCTCTGACTCAATCTCTTTGCAGACGAGTTTCTATTAAATAATATTTTCACGTCTTGTTACAAATAGATGGGAGCTTTTTCCACCTCCAAATACTGCTCAAGAATATTTTTAGAAATAGAAAAGACAAGGAAGCAAGATTTAATTGGCTAATTATAAGGTTCCACGTTGGACAGCTAGAGAACAGTAATAAATCAAGCAAGGATCAAACCTTACTTTGTGCACACGCATTTCCATGTTAGCTGGGTCGACCGCCCTTCCCCGGTGACATTACTGACATCATTGACCTCTTCCTAGGATATAGGAACAAAATAGAAATTGAAAAAAATGCTCTCTTTTTCCAAGTTGCATAACATACAAAACATGAAAGGAAAATTTCTGTTCTGATACAGTTTTTCTAGCATGGCCTTCAAGTATGCTAATCTTTAACTTTCTGGTTTTTGTTTTGCTTTCATTCTTTCCTGCACCTTAGAGCTGCTGGTTCTGTAATCACACTTCAGCAAATGATTTACCAATGGTTATCCAGACAGCTCACATGCTAGGCATCGGTCTTTGAATGGCTCACCATAATCTCAGAATAAGAGATGGGTTTTTTTGTTTGTTTGTTTTTGGTTTGTTTTTTGTTTTTTTTTTGTTTTTGTTTTTACTACCTGCAGACTTCCTTCCATCCTGTTTGTCGTTAAGAGTAGTCTCATCATTTTTACTTAGTACCCAAACATTATTTTTCATTTCTTTTGTCCCGTCCCTACGTTCATTAGTCAGCTAATTGAGTCTAGAAACTCAGGGCATATGAGCTACGGGAGCTTCCTGGGGAAAAGTTGATGTTTAATAAAGATTTACAGAATGGGAGTGGTCAAAAGAATGGGTGGACAGAAAGAGTGGGTAGGTTGAGAGAGAGGAAAAGGTTTTTTATATCTGACAATTTAAAATGCAGAATGAGAGCTAAATGTCTAGGTGTGCCTTAACAGGAAAGAGAGTCTATGCATAGCAAGACAACAAGGTGGTAATCAGGTATAAAAGCAAAAGCTTGCCAGATACAGAGAACGCCTTGTGTAGGGAGAAGCCACACCTTTTCATAAAGCCACCCAATGGGCAGGGGAGAGGACTGTAGGACCCTGAAGAAGTGGTCACTTTGCAAGAGTCTCAATTTTTCCTACCCATTGGCCTGTTTAGGAATTACAGCCTGTTTCACCTGTTTAAAGATTGTAATTTTTTGTTTTCATAGCTCTCTCTCTCTCTCTCTCTCTCTCTCTCTCTCTCTCTCTCTCTCTCTGTGTGTGTGTGTGTGTGTGTGTGTGTGTGTGTGTGTGTGTGTGTTAAGGGTTACCTGTGGAGGCTGGCGAGGGCATCATATTCACTGGTGTTCAAGTTATAGGTGATTATTGAGTTGTCTAATTTGGTTGCTGGAAACTGAATTCAGTTCCTCTGTCTGGAAAAGGCAGCAACTGTGCTTTGATCTCTGAGCCACCTCTCTGGCCCTCTTTTCAACTGAAAATTAATCAAAATGCCTTTTCGGAGGGACATGCAAATGTCCCTAGCCCCACAAAACACTGTAGACTTTCAAGGAGTGGATTGATCATGCATCTGTGCCAGCTGCCTGTTCTAGGGGTTTTGAGGTTGAAACTGCATGTTAGATTAGAATTTATATCAATGCGATTAGAAATTATATCCCAAGGGCAAAGATAATAGCAGAAGTGTTTATCCAATGAAGTTACATATGGACATTTATGCTTAAATGATACAGTAAGAACTTTTCCACAACACAGCATGATCGAAAACATTTCATGGTCATTATATAGTAAGTTAATGAGGTCACCATATATACCTACTAGTGCAGCACATTGTGGGGTGTGTTATCCAAAAGAGCTATCAAATTCCAATAGGTGGGGTCTTGGATTTCACTTCAGTCCAGCACTGCCTGTCAGTATTCACAGGCCATTAACGCACATAGAGATGACTCTGAGCAGTGTAGGTGAGATGTCCAAGATGTTGTGTTTTGGGTACTGGAAGACCCTGAAGAAGAACTTTGCTGAAATTTGGATCCCCTTAAGTTAAGAAACTTACCCTCACTCAAGAACAGAGGCAGATTGGGGAACAGCAACCAATCACAAATCATGTTACAGCTCAATCTCTCAATTACCTGTGGCCATCATGTTATTAAGGTGGCACACCAGCTCTCAGGTGGGAAACACAGTAGGTGAAAGATGTTCTTCAGATATCAGATCATGATGAAGAAGCAACTGTAATAGCTCAAATAAGGGATTGTGTGTTTTAGCCTGACGATCACAGCAGTAGAAAGGAGCAGAGAGACTTAAGGCAGGAAGAAAATCAGCTGCATACAGTGATTGATGGGGCATCAGGAACACAGCAGAAAAGCACCTGAGGAGACCTATGATTGCTCAGGTGCCTTCCAGGGAAAATGGGCACCTGATAGACATCTCAGGGTGTTAAATACCAAAGAGGACAAGATTTTCAGAAAAAGAACACATCTAGTTTTAGACATATAGCATTTTATATTCTATAAGATGCTAGCATAGGCTTGTCACTCATATGAATAAACATTCATGTTCACAGCTAAGGCAACATCAACTAAGTGTAGATTTAATGCTTAGAACCTTTGCCCATGGAGATGCCAAAGTGAGAGTTCAGGGGGAAGCCATCATAGAAGTTTGAAAAAAGAGTAGATTAGGAAGACAGGAGAGAATGGAACTTATGTGAGGAGTATTAAGACACCAGTGCTGTGCTGAAGGTTGTTTATAGCTCAGACTGTTCAAGATGAATAGCAGCATGACATAGACTTGGGAAGCAATGGACCTCAGTGAGCAAGAACTGAGAGGATCAAGTAGGAGTGGGTCCCAGACTGGAACAACTGCTCACCTTGTCTAAATATCTAACCCTGTATCGCTAAAGAAATGTAAGCAGAAATCCTAGACTAATCTTTCAAAATGTCTATCAAAGAAAAAGAGACTGGGCTATTATTACACAAGGATATTTTGTTCCTTAAGATGAAAGAGTCGTAAGAATGATGAATGGCCCCGGGAAGAGACCAAGGGATGACAGAAGGCAGCACAGAATGTAAAGTTCTTAAGAAACTGGAAATGATGCTATTGAGCAAACACAGGAGAGGCTGGCCTTCATGGGGGACTTTTGTTGTGAGCGATGGCAGGGCTCAGACAGTAGGAGTTTTAGCATTTTTGGTTCAGAGCAGTCCGTTGTGATGGTTTCTGCTGATTTTTTGTAAAGTCATCCATTCTCACTGTTCTTGGTGTTCTGGAATTTGTTGACTATCCTTCCCTCCTCTGGCCTTCTGTCCTAGTGCATGACAGCACAGTGTGCTAAATAAGATCTTGTCAAGAAAGACTTCAAAACCATTCATCGCCTCTCTGTTGGAGCATCCATAGCCACTACAGAGAAGAAGGCAGAAGTGCAAAGGGTAAACCATGAGTCAGAGGCAGGCATAGCAACTCATGCTGGAATCCTGGCAGTTGAGAAACTAAAACAGAATTTCTACCATTCAGGACCAACCTTGGCTACAGAGCCAAGATACAAGTCAGTCTAACAAGCCAGAAGAGAATGAGGAGGTGAAAAAGATAGTAAGAGTGATAAGCTAGGCATGGTGGTACATGTCCTAGTCACATGGTTGTTTCTGCCAATTACACCAGTACTCAGCAAGCTGGGGCAGAATTGACACAAGCCTCAGCCAGCTAGGCTGGCCTACATATGAGCACAATGCTAGCCTGAACTATACATTTAGACCATATGTATGTATGTATGTATGTATGTATGTATGTATGTACATTCATTAGAAACAGAAAGAAATGGAGGCCTTGTCCACGCAGCCAACTAAATGTCTTCACTCTCCTCTTTCCCTGTCCAGTTAAACTTTGATCATATATCCTAGGCTGTCGGAACTGCCTCTTGCATTGTGGGATAGCATCCATAATCAGGATTTGAGTAGTGTCTTAAGTTTCTAGTTGCATTCGACTTAGAACTCTATGTACAGGGTAGCCTTGGAAGTCCCGCCATGTGCTTTCCAAACAGTAAGTCCTACTTGAACTTACCATTGCTCTACTCAAGGCTTTGAATAACAGTCATCATGTTTTTACAGGCTGTCATAACCGAGGTACCTTTTATATTATATACACCTGAGAAAAAACAGGCTATATCCTAATAGTAACAGAGTAAACTGGAGGCAAAAGAAGTCTCAAGGACATGCTTTATGCATCGCACTAGGATGGTTACTTAGAATGGTCTCCTTGAACTTGTTTTACCCTCTTCAACATCTTTAGGATCGACCGTGGGTGAATAAGCATTTTGTGGGAATGGCTACCAATGGATAATGATCTTGAAATACAGAGACTGTTCCTTGCATTTACTACAGAAGTAAAGGGAAAAATATTCTAAAAGGTGCTTTCACTTTTTACCTTGGGATACACTGTCTTTTTTTTTTTTTTTTTTTTTAGGAAAATCCATGATCCCCTTTAAAATATTGGACCCAAAGTGGCTTATTAAGACATAGCCTCGTGCTCGGCAGCACATATACTAAAATTGGAACGATACAGAGAAGATTAGCATGGCCCCTGCGCAAGGATGACACGCAAATTCGTGAAGCGTTCCATATTTTTTTAATGCTCATGCCAGCAAGATACTGCTGAAGGGACCCTGATATTGTGGCCTCTTGTGAGGCTATGCCAGTGCCTGGTNAACACCGAAATGGATGCTCACAGCCAGCTACTGGATGGAACACAGGGTCCCCAATGGAGGAACTAGAGAAAGTACCCAAGTACCTAAAGGGGGCTGCAACCCTGTAGGTGGAACAACAACAGGAACTAACCAGTACCCCCNGGGTTTGTGTTTCTNGCTGCATATGTAGCAGAAGATGACCTAATCGGCCATCAGTGGGAATAGAGGCCCCTTGGTCTTGCAAACTTTATATGACCCAGCACAAGGGAAGGCCTGGGCCAAGTAGTGGGAGTGGGTGGGTAGGGGAGTAGGGGTGTGGGGGGGTATAGGGAACTTTCCAGATAGCATTTGAAATGTAAATAAAGAAAATAATAATAAAAAAGGAAAAAAAAAAAAAAAAGACATAGCCTCACTGTATAGCTCAAGTTGTCATCAAACGCGGGATTCTGAGTTCTCTCTCTCCCCAGAGCTGAGATTACAATCGTGTGCCAACCGCATATAGCTTAGCACTTCATCTTCCTGAATTTTCTTACCCACCTAACTCAGAGAATAGAGCCTGGATGATCAATATTACAGGTCATTAGAGTACTGTTAGGGCAAATGGTTTAAAGTTTTCCTTTATTCTGACAGGCTGTCAAGCAAGCATTTCCTCATTTGAGAAGTTAGTCTGCATGGTAATAAAGAAAAAGCAGTAGGTGTCATTTTCCAAAGCTTGTCATTCCAGTCTTTTCTCTCTGAGAGAGGATGGCACAATAGACACTTAGGGAAAAAATATTTCAAAATAAGCAGTGTTCGAAGAGGTAAATATAACTTCAGAAAAGCTTTCATGTGTTTGTTAAAAAGTAATCCTCAAAGCAGCTGGTATTAGAAGTTTCTACTTGCTGTCATCCAACAGTGTTATTTCATAATCATTAATAATTAATCATAGGTCTCTGATTCACTCTTGAGCACTCTAAAAATAGGATGCCATGAAGAGGCTTAGATCCTTAGCAACAGAATATTGAATTCCACCAGCCTAACCTAGGCACCTATTCACATTCTGGAAACAGATCCATCCCAAGACTGTGAAACTGGAACCATAGTTTTCCTGTTTGCTCATAGAAGTTGCACTGAAAGCCTCAATGTTGGCAGAGGAAAAAAAAAGAAAACCTATGCCATCATGTCAAATCCCCTGAGTTACATACCCTTAGGCGAGAGATGGACAGATGAGCACCAATCTGGTTAACTGATGGGCATTTCTGTTATCTGTCATGTGATGGGCATTTAAACACACTCATGTGAGAAAATGGCATGAATGGTAGTATTAACTGGGAGCTTCTAAACTCTTCATTTTCATTTAACATATCAATAGACAGCACAAAGCACCATGGTATGCACTGGGGAAACACGGGGTCATTTAAACTTTTATAACGACATTAATGGGAAACTGATGTACAAGTATCTTTCCAAGAGTTCCACACCTAATAAGTGGAGAGTGTGGGGGTCAAACTTTGTCAGTCTGGGTTCTAGATCTTAGTGTAAACTCTAGGCAACCCTCCAAATCAATGAAGCACAGATATAGCCAATAAGTCCATGCATAGCTTTTGGCTATGGTACAACAAAGATATGCTAATGTGATAATTGGGCCAATGTGAATATATGTTTCTAGGTACTCAAAATGTTCAATTTGCCAAGGAGGGTTCTGTGAATGCGTTTAACTAGTATGAAGTGTCTATCAGGGAATGGAAATGAACACAGATTTCATATATCATAGTTCAGTATAAAGTAACAGAGGCAACAAATGAAGGTCTTTTACAGTTTGTAAGAGACTAGACCTGGGCTTACCAAAGAGTAAGAAGCAACACTTCATTTCTTTTCCTAGCTGAAGAGTAGTCACTTTCTTCCCTTCTTTTACAGAAGATAAATAGACAGATGGAAAAAGATAACAGATAGATAGATAGATAGATGATAGATAGATAGATAGATAGAAGATTAATAGATGATCAAAAATGAATGATTATGAGTGTAAAGATAGGTAGGTAGATATATAGATGATACATACACACATACACACATACATACATACACACATACATACATACACACATACATACATACACACATACACACATACATACATACACACATACACACATACATACATACACACATACATACATACACACATACATACATACNCACACATACACACATACATACATACACACATACATACATACACACATACACACATACATACATACACACATACATACATGCACACATACACACATACATACATACACACATACATACATACACACATACACACATACATACATACACACATACATACATACATACATACATACATACATACATACATACATTCTTTACTTTCACCTCATTCTTCTTAACTTACTCTCTCCAAAACTAAGCCCCACAGATGTCTCTTTTGTGTCTAATGTAATAGCCACTAACCACATTGACTATATAATGTAATTATGATAAAGAATTTTAAACGCGGTTCCTCGGTTCATTTACCCCCCAGTGGCTTTCCTTAGAAAAGCTCAAATCCAGAACACATCCATTACTACAGCAAGTTTTGCTCTATAAAAAGATGGCAGCCACTGCAAGTTGCATTTCCTAGAAGTCGTGCTGACTCATCGCCTCTGAGTTCTTCTGTTTTGTGTCATCACATCGCTGCACAATTAAGCAGAAGTAAAGCATCTACTATCAACACCAGGATTATTTGGCAAGGTTTCTTTTATCAGCTACATCCTTTCCTTTGCCAGCTTTGCTTCATCACATCACTGGCATGAGCCTCTGGAATTCTTCAAGTGTCTTTTTCTTATATGACATCCTTCCAAGTAGCTTCAAGAAGAGAGCTTAACATATATGTATTTTTTAAAGTTAAAGTATAATTACACAATGTATTCTTTTTTAAACTGTAATAAAGACTTAACCTCTCTCTATATGTTACCAGGTTAAAAAAACTTTACTGCATTTTTTTATATTAACATAGAATCATATCAATTTATCCTTCAGGATTTTTTCCCAAATGAACAGAGCAAATTATGTATTTAAGTTCACTAATAAATTATCAATGACAGGAAGACTAGGTCACTGAATCAACAACTAAGTAAATTTAGCAAACAAAAACAAAAACAAAACTCTTGCTCGTGAATATTACAACGGATCCTCCTTAGCTTCTGCCAGGGAATATTTCCATCACTGTTATATACAGAGTGCTCCCTCTGTGTTCCCCAACACTACTAAAACTACTAAAGCAAAAGTGTGCTATCTGTCCCTGGTTGAATCCACAGGTTGTTGGTGACTGCCTAAAATCAACTTTCTGCTCACATTCACAAAAACTCATACAGGTCCAATAAGGCAGTGAATAAAATTCTTCATCACCTGTGTTCACAGACGAGCAGGAGACTTCAACCTTAAATAGCAGCAGAATTTGAGAGATTTCAACCTTAAAACAAAACAAAGCAAAAATGCAAAATTAAACAAACAAACAAACAAAGGAACTCTCTTATGATTCAGCAATGCTGCCACTGGGTATCAAGCTGAAGGAAAGGAAATCAGTATGAGACTGTCCTTGAATATTGACCCTTGAATGTTTATCTTACGGTGTTCACAAGCGCCAAGATGGTAGAGCAACCTAAGTATTTAACATTGGTTGCATGAATAAAGAAAACACATTAGAAAAGAATCATACGTTCCAGCATTCTACAGAACAAAAAGGTAGCTACAGTTAGCATTAATTACTTGGATATTTCAGAATACCTGAAGGAAAAAGATCTTACATGTTCTCCCATGAAGAAATAACAAGCATTCCGTGTGACAGATATGCTAAATATTCTAATTTAATCACCACAGCCGGACCCATTAACAAATACACGATAATAAGTGCTATGGATCTGCCAACTAAATTTTTAGAAATAAAATAAATAAGAGTGAACATGGAAGACTATCAATCACTCCTAAAAGGGAAAAGCTTCCACCAGGAGTGGACCAGCTCTGAGAGCAGAGATGAGTCCTAGTGACCCACAGCACCCACTCGTGGAGAAGTGGAGGGCCGGTGCTGGGAACAGAGGTAGTGGGCTGGGGAAACTGAGGGCTTCTGCAGAAGAAGACAGCAGTTGGAGCCAGGCTCCAAACATGCTTTGAACATGAGTGGGCATGAAAAGTAAGAAGACGGGTTAAAAGTAAGATGACATTTTAAAAGAAAGATAAAAGAAAAAAAGACAGAAAGAAAGAATCAAGGAAAAAAATTAGAAGCAGAAGACAAACCAGTTCCCCTTTCAAAAGCACTATCTGTCTTAACAGTTGGACTTCAGTGTTTTATCATGAGACCATCTGTAACCCTGAAAACCATACAGATGCAATCTGTGCACACAACCTCAAAGACAGCTTCAGACATACAACAGACCCAAGGTATGGGACATATGGGATCTCCCACAGTGATGGACAGAGAGGAGGTTTTTCTAAAAGAGAGGGATTGAGACATTTCAGCGCAGGTGCTGAATAGCAGAGACAACATATGTTTTCAATGGATTCATATATATACATATATATGTACGTATAACTCATTATATATAAGCAATCATAAATCTGAAGCTGAAGGGGGAAAGATGAACAACTAACATGGAGCTGATATAATTCTGAAAAAGTTTAAAATGTACAACTGACAAATTGGAGTATAAGAGATAAAATGGAAAGGAAAGAAATAAACTCACTGAACATCATGTAGCCGTAGAGGGCACGAGTTTAAATGGACAAGCTGAAGGGCAGAGTCTTAGGTATGAAGTACATGCATTACTTTAAAGGTAATCACTAGGGAAATTACAAACATCCCTACATGTACAATATGCTGCCCCTCACTTCAAAAAGCAAGTAAACAGCAACTTGGCAAAATGCAACTATGAAGCTCTGTCAAATCAGCATACAATAACATGTTCCTGTGGGAGTCAGTCACGTTACGCTCACCAATATGCAGACACATTTCATGCTTATTAAAGAGACCCAGCCCTCTGTGATATACTAAAGCACCCTTAAATCAAATTTAGAGATGATAAAAATGAAATGATGGAAAATGTTCTCCCAGGTTCAAGAGGCAGGGTGGACAACTTTAAAATGGGACTAGCTGTAAATTAAGTCAAAAGGCAGTAATTAAAACCATAAAAATTATGAATGAATGAATGAATAATTATAATGAATGATGGACAGAGTGTTTTTAAATAATATAAACCATAGAAACCCCAGGAAATGCCAGAAGAAGAAATGGCCAGAACCACACTAACAAACTTGGTCTTTGGAACAGCGGCCCAGGGCACAGAAAGGCAAGCAAACAACAACAACAACAACAAAAAATCCCAGAAAGGATATTAACACTTACTACACAGCAAATAAGAACGTGCCTATGAGTACACTGTAAATGTGTCATCAGAACTTACACATCCTCACACTGCTGAGATAGCTCACGGGGTAAAGGCATTTGCTGCCAAGTCTGACAGCTTGAGTTGCATTCACAAGTCCGGTGTGGTAGAGAACAACCAACTCCTGCACATATGCACTGTGGCATGCATGTGCACACGAACGCACACACACACACACACACACACACACACACACACACACACACAGAGTGAGAGAGAGAGAGACAGAGACAGAGACAGAGAGACAGAGAGACACACAGAGAGAGCAAGCATATAAAATATGATAGAAAAATTTAATGACTAGAATATTTTTATATAAACTGACTCCACCTTAGGTCAAATAGAAATTCTCAATACCCTTAAAGTAGAAGTATTCCAAACATTCTTTTACCCTATAAATAAAAATAAGAAGAATGAAAAAGTGTCTTCTTCAATTGAAAATGTGAAAATTCCCTACTAAGCCCCTGGTACAAAGAGAAACACTAGACAGAAGTTCATTCTCTATAAAAATAATAATCACAAAATCAACATGCAAGAATGCTGTGCTCATAAGGACATTCAAAGCGGTGGGCATTGACATCAATATAAATGGAAGAACAAAAATATAGGAATTGAAATGCCAACCCCAAATTATAAAGAAATAGACAATGTAAGCCACAGCAAGAACAAAAAAGAAAGAATAGCAAATAAGAGTGAAAATGAATTACTGGAACAGGCTTTCTTCTGAGAAGGATGGCTGCTGCCATCACCATCATCATCGTCGTCATCATTATCAGGATTTTGTAGCTCAAAAGGTCTTGGAGGCCTTTGCACTGACCACTGATCATCAATGCTGTTGCTGTGGGTAAAGAAAGTAGGTATGACAGAATCAGAGCTGTGACCACAGTGAAATCCAACATACTGACAGGCACCGGAGTACAGTTACTCATGCAATGCTGGGATCTCAGAGAGTGGTAGCTGAAATCATGCCCAACTTGGGCCAGATAGCCTGCTTCACTGAGAGAGAGAGAGATGTGGGTACATGTGATATGGAGTATAGCATCATCCCCATGCTGACTCTCTCCGGATCACATGCGTGTACATTTCAGAACCTTGACCTCATGGGTCTCTCAACCTGGCAGAATGGCTGAAGATGTTGGTAGCCTGTAAGGACCTAACCAGGTGAGCTAACTAGTGCTGGTGGAACCCTTATCTGTGAGATCTGAAACGTGTCTACAGTCTTCCTTCCTAACCATCCTGACCTGAGAGACCCTGACAGGTTAGGACATGGAGGGGCAACCTTCCTGCAAAGACATCTGCCTGACATTTTTTTTTTTTTTTTTTTTTTTTTTTTTTTTAGTTCACCATGAAGATGAGATTGTGTAACTTCTGGTTTAGGCAGCAGAGTTGGGCCAAGTTTGACCTGAACTCCAACCAACCCACTGCCACAAAAAGGCTTTCTGAGTTATCATCAGCCCCAGCCTTCCAACCAGATCCAGGGTGCCCTAAATGAAGTAGTGACGGGGAAGACAGAGGCACTCATAAATGTTGCCCGTCTATAACTGAGAGTCCTGTAAATAAATGTCTCTTTTGATTTACGGGGAAAGGCAAACCCATCAGCGTTTATATCTATAGAGATGAAATTATAAAAATACATGAACTACAATGTCAACCCAAAACCCTAGGGGAAGGAAACAAGGCAGGGAAGAGTGAAGGGAGGGGACAAGGAGGGAGGAAGAGGATGGGAGGGAGGAAAAGAATTCTTAGAGGAAAGAGAAAAATAAATTAAAATGCTGTGTTTTGGGAGAAATCACTAATTTACTTGGAGATGAGTGGCCTACATGTGCTGAAAAGAAATAGCCACTAAAAGATGCGTTAGAGACTAATTTAAGACAATTTTATACAACTCTATAAAACAATATAGAGATGAAATGATAATGATGTTCTAGTAAATTTAATTGGTCAGATTTTATCCATTAAATATGATTAGTTCAAGTCAACTAAAGTCCATAGAAGGAAGTTACCTCATCCGAGAGTCAACTAATCAGTTGACCTCACATGACCCCCAACATCAAATAACCTTAATTCCATATTAATTATTTCAGAATGCAGAAAGTGGATTTTCTTACAAAGCGGGTATGACACAGGTAGCTAAACCTAATGAGGATGATGTAAGAGAACTTCAATTCCTGCTCCCCACAGAAATGGAAGAGGCTGAACATCTCATCTCTGGGACATCGAGTGGACTGAGCTGGAAAGTCCAAGGATCCGTTTACAAACACAAGGCAAGTGTGCACAGTGCTGGGGACACCTGAGCTTGGGTAATTCAGTCGTGGGGTCTGGTACTTAAGTGTCCAGAGAGATCAAAGGGAGGAGGCATCAATATGGCTTCCAACAAGGCAGTTCAGCAGCCTTCCCTCCGGACTAAGGCCCATCACCGTATTCATACAAACGTAAGGAGCTGTGCCTCGCCACCACCCACTTGTGAGTGCCCCAGACTCCTCCACTTTCCTTCCTTTCTTCTGAATTACACGTGGAAAGTTGCAGGGAAGGAGCTAGTAAGCCTGCTGGCCGCACGCTCTGGCAAAACACACTTCTACAGAGGATTGAAACAGTTTGACTGACTTTTCCTTTAAAAACTCATCATTATTAAAAGGGGGCCATAAAAAAACCAGGTCATAAATTTATTTCAGAGTTAATATGAGAAAGTTATTTCAGATAAAGGGCAGCAAATTGTAACCATGGGCTTTTCTGGCCGTGCCCAAGTTCTAGGAAATAACAACTCTGAGACTTCTTATAGATTAATAAATGCCTAGGCCAATAGCTGTGGCTCATTTCAGCTACCTCATAGCTCAGTTATCTGGTTTAAACTAGTCTACATCACTCCATGTGGCGAGTTACCTCTCCTTTGGTTTCATGTGCCCGACTTCCTCAGAGTTCTGGTTGGAAGCTTGAAGCATGACTCTATCCCAGAGTTGTTCTCTCTGCAGAAACTCCCACCTCCCATTTCCTGCCACAGTTCATTGGCCAATCAGCTTTTGATTGATAGATGAAGCTTCCATTCAGCACAAGAGATTCTCTCTTCAGCAAATTATTTGATTTGGGCTTTAAACTAGATTTGTCAGCTTCCTGGTGGTTTCCTGCCAAGGAAAACCCTTATTAAAGTAGTGCTATGGCAACAGCTCTTGGTGGTGTGATTTTAGAAGCTGTTATCCCTGCTTCCCACAGAACAAGGCATCATCAGTGCTGGGAACTTGTGAGAAGCCTCGACCTTGAACCTGAGTGTCCAGATCTCCAGGTGAGAGCATGTAATGAGAACCGGTACCCTAGATTCAAGACGTCATCTGAATGAGAATACTGGAAAGGGTGACTCTGAGAGAAATTGTGTTTCAAAAAAGGATAAAAGGGGATGGAGAGGTGACTGGTGGGGAAAGTGCTTGGTGCTCTTCCAGAGGACCTAACTTCAGTTCCTAACATCCTGATTAAGATCCCAGGGCTGACGGTAACTCCACCTCCAGGAGATCTAGAACCCTCTTCTGTTCTCTTAGAGCACCTGCACCGTCTCTCTCTCTCTCTCTCTCTCTCTCTCTCTCTCTCTCTCTCTCTCTCTCTCTCTCTCTCTCTCTCTCTCTCTCTCTCTCTCTCTCTCTCTCTCTCACACACACACACACACACACACGAATACACAGTATGAATAATTAAAAATAAGAATTTTTACCTCATGGCAATGAGCAAAGAGGCACCTTTTGGGTGGTATTTTTCTTATGTAAGGGGCAGAGCAGATGGCAGTTCTTCATCCATCCTAGATTGGTGACTGGCTTGGTGGCCAAAGCTGTTTTATGACTAGGACAAATCAAAAACCAAAATAAAATCAAATCCAAGCAGTGTGGCACGAGAGGAGGAAGACAGACAGGGACACCCATGAACTGCCATTGCCACCCACAGACCTGCCCTCCAAAGAATGGCCCAGGTGGGGGCCCTAGACACTGGTTTGCTGCCACTTGAAGTGGCACAGATGGAGGTTGCCACCCAAGGGCCCATCAGCCATGTCGCCATTTTGCAGTAGGAGTTACCACAATGCATAATATTTGTGGTAGTCAGTGAGGAGAGGAAGAGAAGTGGAACAGCTTGAGCGTTATGAAGAGAGATGGAACTGAAGCCTGGAGGGTAGAGAGAGGTAGCCTGTTGTGAGCGCCCAGCCCCACCAGCTGGGACCATGGTGAGGTCCCAACCCCAGCTGCCACTTAGGGCAATGTCTGGATCCTTGGCTACACAGTGGCAAGGGCTGGCTTCGATATCCATGGCTCTGTAGACATCCCTGGTCGAGGCAGCCTCCAGGAAGCACGTGGATACCCAGGGGCTGTGTTAAACGGGCCCTGCCCTCTCACTGACTGCCGTGCTCTGGAGAGCTGGCCCCATCTCTCACCCAGGCAGCTGTGGGACTGTTTCTGGTGGCTGGGGTGTCTTTAAGCTGGCCCAAAGGCATGAGTGTTGGAGAGCTGACCCTGACGTGGGGTGCGATGGGTGCAGAGTTAATGTTCGCCTCCTCTGGCAGCAGGGAAAGCTGCCCACAGGGTCATGAACCTGAGCTAAAGAGCCCTGCAGCTCTCTAGCTGCAGCACCCAAGAAAGCAGGCCCTGCATGTCACCTGGGCAATAGAACTGGCCCTAGTGATGGGAACATGGGTGAACCAGCCCTGAAGGTGTGAGGGATATACTCTGGGATACTACATCCACTATGAGACATTCTCTGTGCTTTGATCTTGTCTGTTTTGGTTTTTTGTTTGTTTGTTTGTTTGTTTGTTTTGTTTTGTTTTTTCATTTTGGGAGTGAGACAGCAAGGGTGAAGGGCAGACATGGGGGGATGGGGAGCTGAGCAGGACTGGAGTGCGTGATGGGAAACTCACAAGAAATCAGTAAAGAAATGCAAAAAAAGTAAAATAAAAACAAACCGTTTAAAATGGGCAAATGCCAAAGAGGGCGATGGGTCTTAAGACTGGATGAGTGCAGGATGAGAAAAGTCAGCCACAGAGCAGCTCATGGTGACGGACTGTAGTTGGCCACGGAGCAGCTCGTGGTGACGGACTGTAATCGGCCACACAGCAGCTCATGGTGATGGACTGTAGCTAATGCCTCACAGCTGCATTTGTTGCTTATGGCACAATAATTTAAGTTGGTAAATCATAGTAATATTTCAATTAGACAAAAAGAAAAGTCCATCGAAATCCTACTATTATGTCTGGAACGCTCCAAGATTCTTCCTGGCTGTGCTTTTAAATGAAGCTATCCATCTGATTTTCCATTTTCCTTTCTTACAGTGTGGTAGATTTAGCGTCTCTTCCCAAAGTTTCCTTTGTCACTAACCTGGGCATTTCTCCAAGCCCAAAGATAGTAGGGAAATTATACACTCGTCCTACATGATTTTCTTTTTTAAGCAACTGGATCTGGCTTTCATCTTAGCAAGTCTCAACCTTTCTCGATGTGTAGCTATGTTTTTGTTATTTTAAATGCATGTGCCTCTGAGTCTTAATCGAAACAGAAAGCCTTCAGGAAAATCTGAGCTCATCAGTGTACAATAAGAGCATGTTTAAATAATCTTCTTACTGAATATAGTCAAAATTTTATAAATACATGATTATACAGACAGAATTATATAAATGTAAAAACACCTTAAAATTACAACTCCAGAGAAAGCTGCTAGTCATTGATATCGAGCACTGTCATGTCAATTGTCATGTCAATTGTTAACAATTTGGACATGAAAACAGAACTAACATATTAGATATAGGCACTATACATGGTGCCCCTATGTGTAGCACAAATATGCCAACATGACTTAAGGTTAATACTAAGAAAGTCCACTTAATGTCAATAACTAGTCTGTTCTCTCTCAACAACACAGTAAGTGAGTTACAGCCATGCTGAACATTTAAATATCTGATTAGAAACAAAATAGTAAACGTAATTAGGTTTGAGATCTCAGAAAATATTTAATGCCTCTTCAAAAACAGAAAATGATAGAACCTTGTGGGTTTTAAATTAAGATTTCAATAATTCCCCCATTCTTTTTGTGCTAACGATTAAGCCCGGGGCCTTGTTCCTGATAGGCAAGCATTGCTCCCCCTTATATTTTTACCTTATCAGATCTCTATAACAATATGCCTCTATATGCCTTTTTATATTTAAAAGGTTGAATTCTAATATTTTCAGTTTAAAACAAAAATCAACAAAGGCCTGAAGTGCACACAGGAACTTTTCCTGTCCCTGCAAATCAACCTGCACAAGTGACTTCATCCTGGCTGCGACTAATGTGGAGAGAAAATGTGTCCTTTTCCTCTCTGCTGAGCTCAGTCCTCATCCATTGCTCCTGCATCTTTGTTAAAGGAGTATTGGGCTCATTCGCTGATTCCGAGCTAGTTCTCTGACTTCATAGAATAGCTGCTTTATACCAGTTTTTCAGACTATATGGTGCTTCGTGAGCTACAGCGGTGTGTTTGCTAAAGGAAAAAAAAAAATCTTTGCTTCACATGACACAGAATGTACTGAGTTTAAACAGTTATCATTAAAACTAGTCTTCTTATGGGACATTTAGAAATCCTTCACAAAGTTTGCAGTTAAGTTAACATCCCCAGAAGAGATCTTGCTCTCAGATCACAACCATGAAATATAAAAGTCTCAGCGGACCCTGGAAACCAGAAGCGGCCAAAGGGAAGAGACAAAGTTTGGATGGGCTCAGCTTTCTGGACCGCAGGGTTGGACGTGCTGGGGGATTATTAGTTTTCAACTTAACATAAGGCAAAGAAGAAGCATTCAGATTGACTAAGGTGACTAAGGCACGGCACCCCGCGTCTAGACTTATGCTTGTGTTCTAGGAGCATAGCGCAATTAGAAGCAGGTAACTTAATACAGTGAACAAAGTAGATATTCAAGCCAGACAAGGTGGTGAGCACCTGTAGCGCCAGCACCTGAGGGCTGTGAGTTCTAGGTCACGGCAGTATGCAGAGCAAGATGTTGTCTCAATAGAGAAAGGACAGCGGACCAAAACAGGTCTGGGTTTTGCTTTCAAGGTCAAGGCCTACGAGGAAAGCAGGAATTAAGCACACGCCTTACGAATTGCTGAGAGAATGCTGTGAAACAGGATACGGGATGAGCAGCACACATTCTATAGATTACGGGAACACTGCTTTAGACATATAGAGGGAGACATTCGGCTCCCTATACATCAGGACACTAGTTTCCATTAATTCCCTAATGGGCCCTGATGAACCAAGATATGAAGCAGGAGAACTGGACTAGGAACAGAGTGGCAGTGGACCCTAGAGAGGAAAATAGGATGTTGGCCTACGAAATTATGGGCGTTCCCAGAGGCCATCAGGAAATTCATCAATTAACTTTGCCACTGGCCTGTCTCTGCATTATTGTTTCATATGCACTGGATTCAGGAAGTTTTTGTTGAGCATTTGGTTTGGTTTGGTTTGGTTTTTTGGGCTTTTGTTTGTTTTTCCATTCCCACTCTCGACTACAGTAAGAGACAAATGAGAAATGTAAAATGTAGTCTCCATCCTCGTTGCCCTTGTGAGTAAATTGAGGAGATATACACATAGCAAGCCCTCAAAACCACATTAAAATTAAAGCTATACAAACAAACGGTAAGCAAAGCCAACAGAAAAGAGATGGACAGGAAGGGCAGAGAGAAGCAGCTGGTGCTGTGGAGTCTGAAGGCAGATTGCTTGGACATGAGGGTGTTAGCATTTTGTCTAAGCTCCACCCCAAAGTTACCAGCAACAGCCAGGTGTGTCTGCCTCACTATCAAAGGCACTCCTTGCACTCTCCCCTCCCTCTTGCTCTCTTGCCTTCTCACCCCCTCCCCCCTTGCTCCCCCCCCACCTGCTCTGTCCTCTTGCTCCTTCCAGCTCTCTCCAAGTACTCATGGCCTGCCTCTACTTCCCTCTCTCCCTCTCCCTCTCCCTCTCCCTCTCCTTCTCTCTCTCTCCCTCCCTCCATCCCTCCCCCTCCCTTCTCTCCTCTCTCTTTCTCTCTCTGCCTTTTTCAATCTCTACTACCCTCTCAGCTCCCCTCTCCATGCCTTAAATAAACTCAATTCTGTGTGGCTGATCCCTCAGGGAGAAGAGATGGGCCCTCAGAATCCCCTTACCCCACAGCAGACTATACCTTCACCAAAACATACTCCTTTTCTCATCTTTTTATAAACACAACAGAGGGGAGTGCACTGCATTGTTATGTGTTTACATGTTTGTGTGCAATACTGTTCAAAGGGAGAACATGGTGGTTTGAATGAGAATAGCCCCATAGGCTCATGCATTTGATTGCTTTGTCCCCAGTTAGTGGGACTCTTTGGTGTCTGGGAATGATTAGGAAGTGTGGCCTTATTGGATGAGGTGTGTCACTGGAGGTGGGCTTTAGGTTTCATAAGACCACAGCAGGTCCTGGCTCAAGCTCTTTCCTTCTCCCTCTCTTTCTCCCCCTCCCTCTCTCTCTCCCTCCATCTCCCTTTTTTCTGTCTCTGTCTCTCACTGTCTCTCTCTCTCTCCTTCTCTCTCTCTGTCTCTCTATCTTCCTCTCTGTCTCTGTGTGTGTCTGTCTCCTTCTCTCTGTCTCTTCTCTCTCCCTCTCTCTCTCTCTCTGTGGTTCTGTCTGTCTGTCTGTCTGTCTGCCTGTCTGTCTATTGCCTGCAGATCAAGATATTTTGCTCTCAGCTTCTGCTCCAGTGCCAGGCTTGTCTGTTTCCCACAGTGCTGTTCATGGACTAACCATCTAAATCCATACGCAAGCCTCTAAATGCTTTCCTTTGTGAGGCTTGCTTTGGTCATGATGTCTCTTCACAGCAATAGAAAAGTAACCGAGACAAGCAAGTGCTGCTAGCCTGAAAGGTGAAATTACAGTCTGCCTAGAATATACTAACACAGAGTATGTATAACCAGTGGCTCCAACAGTCTACATTTTATTTAGAGTTTCACTGTTCTGACAACTTCCTAGCCACAAAGACTTGGCCAAAATCTAATTTTCTACCCAGAACGTGGAAAGGTAATCACACAGAACATTCCCTTCCTCTCACGAAGATCAAAGAATGGCAGATCACAATGAGGTTTCCTAAAGACTTTCAACTCCACAAAGGAACCAGGTATATGTCAGCATTTTCCAAGAGGAGCTTTAAATCTCAAAAGAAGCAAAATGCTTCCATCTAGTGGCTGATGGACAAAACTGATACAAACACCACCCTAAGATTCTGTTACCCAAAAGCCATCAAAGCCAAGGCAAAGAGAGTCCTAAGGTACATGTCCACAGTTACATGATACAAGCAAGCATTTCTTTAAGTTCTAAATCACACTACATGGAGATGTTTCTGTTTGTTTGTTTGTTTGTTTGTTTGTTGTTTTTTGAGACAGGGTTTCTCTGTGATGTCCTGCTACCTCAGGTTGTCCTAGGCCAGCTGAGGTCTTGAAACTGTTTACCCCTCCTTCCATTTTAGAGCTGTTTCTCCAACCAATGGAACTGACAGAAACATATGGTGAGAGACACACAGTAAAGACAACCAGGGATGGATACCACATAGACTAAAATTAGGGGAGCAGGAGATAGTCACCCAGGAATCCCAAACACTGAATTTAGGGCCACATCCAGGCATTCATACATGCTCTGCGCTGAAGGTGCCATAGACTGATATACCCCCGGAGGGGACAGATTCAGGTAACTTTCTGTAGTTTTCCCTTTAGGCTGGGGGCTTTGGAGCCTCTGGGTCCACAGGACAAGGGCAGGAGAAATTCCTGGGACCCGGGAACATCTAGGTGTGCACTCCCTAGGAGTTATCCATGTTGCTTAGCATGATAAGTGTAAACACCCTACAATTTGATTATAACAAAAGATAAACTCCAGGTACTGCTAAGTACAAGGAACTTCCTCCTGAAGGAGACTGACAGGAGATCCAAATGAAGGGATTGAAAAGTCTCTGCTACTGAAAGGAATACAACACAGCTAGAGGAAGAAGGAGTTAGACAGTCAAGAATCACGCATGCTGGCAGAACATAGGACATGGGGTCAAATGGTTTTCCATAGCTATACAAACTATAAAGGACATATAGTCCATATAGTACAGAAAAGGTAATATATCCCGAAGCACAATTTCATTGAGGACGCCTTGTTCACCTTCCTTACAACTTCGTTGTAGGGGGTAGTTCTGATGCTTTGATCGCGACTCTGCATGTGAACCCTGAAGGTCCTGCTCCTAACTGGTTTTTGTTAGGTCAATAAAGACGCTAGCTGCCAATAAATCCACAGGACTTCCAGTTTTCCTGCAGGCAGGCTAGCAGACGTCGGCGAGGAGGAAGAGATTTCGCCATGCTGTGGAGGGAGAAAGAGCCAGCAGCCATGTGAGATCCAGGGTGGAGTGGCCATCGGCTGCTTCCCTGACTGGACCTGGGGTAGCAGCCAGGAGCTTATAGACCCAACTAGCTGAGGGCAGATTTAGGGTTCAAAGCTAGGACTAAAGGTTACTGAGCAACTGAAGTCGAGGGCAGATTTAGGGTGCAGAATTGGGAGTGAAACGAAGGGCACAATAGCTGAAGAAGACTTAGAAGAGCCCAGCCATTGAGCTAAAGCATATCAAAATTAAGCTAATGTTTACATGTGTCTTTTATCTATGAATCTGATGGGACCTGAGAATGGATGGTAGCATGGTTTGCCCAGAGCTTAAAGTAGAGTAGTAAAAACTATATGCTATATTTCATCAAGAATTAGAACTCAGGTGGTCAGGCTCAGACCACTGGACAGCAAGAACCTTTACTCACTGTGCCATCTTACCAACCTCACTATGTTAATGTTTGAAGTAAAAATGACCCGCTTTTAATAACTCCACACAACACGTTATTACTTTAATGGTGCCCCGTTACTGTCTCTTTTCACTCTCGCTCTCCTGATGTCTACCTTCCTCTCCATAACGCCTCCTCCTTTCCTTTAGCTACTTTTCTGTTGCTTTGAGAAGACAGCATGGCTAAGACGATTTACAGCAGAAAGAATTTATTAGGGATTATGTTTCCAGAGTCCACTGGGGTGCACGAAGGGTGGCCGCAAGTGGCAGGCAGTGTGGCCAGACCACAAAGGGTCTCAGCCATAGACAGGAAGTCCAGAACTCATATGCTCAACCACAGAATGTGTGTGTGTGTGTGTGTGTGTGTGTGTGTGTGTGTGTGTGTGTGTGTGCTTCAAAACTCTTTTTATTCTGTAGAGTATAAAATCCAGGGACTGTGCCCTAAATAATTCTGCCCTAAATTAAACCTTTCATATACTATGTAAATCAAGTGAGATCAAACATCACCAATATCTTTTGGAAGATCATTTTTATGTCTTAAGCATCTAACAGACTTCTCACAAAGGACTTCAAGATGAAGGAAAAGAGGAAGAAAATAAGCCCACCACTGTAACCCCAGACCTTAGCACAACTGATGCCAAGAAGGAAGTCCCATCCAAGCCTTGGAACCCAGCACAGAGGCTCCCCACCTGCCACAATGAGACCAAAGGCATAACCCCTCCAAGCACACAGTTCTGGAAAAGTTGGAAAAGTCCCCCTATGTACTAAACGTGTTCATTGGTTTCTGTAATTCTGCTTCTGGAAAACTGTTCTTGCTAACTGGGTTGTGTAGACCCAGGATGGTGAGTGTGTGTGTGTGTGTGAGTGTGTGTGTGTGTGTGTGTGTGTGTGTGTGTGTGTGTGTGTGCTTAAAAGCTCACCCTGAGAAAGGATTAGGCCTGTATTAGGATCCTGAACACCAGCAGGCTAATAACGACTTTCTACTGGGTCAAACCCATGTCCAAGTAGTCTTCTCTTTTAGATACCTCACAGTTCTAGTGCATAGTTCTAACCCCAGAATTCAAGAGGCCAAGGCAGGGGAATTATAAGTTGTAGGCTAGCCTGTCTGTCTTACAGAATAAGACTGTCTCAAAATAAAATAAGTCAATAAAAGAAAGACATTGTCAACTATATAGACTTCTTACTAAGGTCCTCTGTAAACTTAAACATGAAAACAGAAGAATTATAACTGAGAACAAGTCATTTAAAAAGAACAGTCAAGAAGGTACTGAAGAACCAGGCCAGCTGCTGAGACTGGCTTTCCTAAAAGTGAAAACCTGAGATGAAAAAACTGCACAGAGCCTCATCTTCCAAGTAGTCCCTGGAGAAGCAGCCAGGCTATGGCTCATTTGGAGGCAGACCACAGAGCATTGCCTCAGTCCCCAGGGCCGATGGAGACCTCAAGTGGTCCCATTAGCTGTTTCTGGGGAAACAACAGCTCTAACCAGTGCCATGCATCCTGCAGTCTGTGAGTCCAGCCTGCACAACAGGCTCTGAGAGATGACATAATTCCCTGATAGAGTGGAATGGACCTGTGCTCCCCAAGGAGGGGTAATCTCCACAAACAGAATGCAAGGCTTCATGTTTGATTGGATTAAGGATGTGAGGAGGACAGCCACTGAGAACAGGAATGGCCAGGACAATGGAAACATTTAAATAAGCCAGACAATATGTATAATTTTATCATGGTTAAATTGCAAATGTTATAGTTTTGCTGACACAGAGAGTGTCCACGCGGTTAATAAAATACTGATCGAAGGATTTATTTTATCTTCAATTAAAGTGTGATGATGTCTAAACTTTCTCACAAACACTTTAGTCACAAAGGTATATTAGTGCACATGTGGCCACATAAATACCATCACATATATGCTAACTTGTAAACATATATGTCTATACAATGGTGTACATGCATGTATGTCAATTCAGTTAGGGTTTTAATGCTGTGAAGAGATACTATGACCAAGGCAACTCTTATAAATGACAACATTTAGTTGGGGCTGGCTTATAGATTCAGAGATTCAGTCCATTATCATCAAGATGGGAGCACGGCAGTATCCAGGCAGACATGGGGCTGGAGGAGCTGAGAGTTCTACTTCTTGTTTCAAAGGCAACTAGGAGTAGACTGCCCTCCAGGAAGCTAGGACAGGTGTCTTAAAGGCCACATTCACAGCGACACATCTACTCCAACAAGGCCACACATCCTAATAGTGATACTCCTTGAGCCAAGCATATTCAAACCATCACATATGTGTAAAGAGAATGAGAGAGAACTGTAGGGAAATATAAACGAGTGCTGGCACTAAGCAGAAAGGTGTGTCTGTCACACTATTCTTATTCCCTTTCTGTACTTTTGAAATGTTGTTTGTGTTGAGAGGGTCTCTCATTGTGTAGCCAAGGATAATGTTGATTTGAACTCATGATTCTCAACTAGCATTACAGGCACACACCATCACGTCTAATTTTGAAGTTTTAAAACTCAAAAGGTGGAGTAAAAAAGAATTTATATTTAATATTTTCAAGAAATTACTTGGGGTAATACTTCAAGAAATACTTAAGGTAATATTTTAAAGAAAAATATATTTTCCAGTTTTATCACATTGCTAAAGTGACTTTTGTGAAGGGGAAAAAAACTAATAAGGTTTTGAAACAACTGAAATACGAAAAGGGGAGGGGCCTTCATTATCAATATTAGCAAATATTAATGTAGCCGCAAGTATTTATTGGCTGCTGCCTTCCAAACAGGGAACCCCCGGGTTCTTTTAATTTTTTTTGTTTTTGTTTTTTGTTTTTTTGTTGTTGTTGTGGTTTTTTTTGTTGTTGTTGTTGTTTTTTGTTGTTGTTGTTGTTTTTTTTTTTT
>NC_034592.1:51623329-51629213 GCF_900095145.1 Mus pahari | reverse complement strand
TTGAACTCAGAAATCTGCTTGCCTCTGCCTCCCAAGTGCTGGGATTTAAGACATGTGCCACCACTGCCTGGTTCTTACTTCTTAAAGGATGGGTTCTGGTCCCTTTTAATCATCTCCTTTAACCATGTGATTCTTGGTTCTTCTAGTTCCAATGTTTTAGTGACATTTTTAAAGAAAATACTAAGATACCAAAATGTCACCAAATAAAATAAAGCCCTCCCCCAGAGAAGTACTTCCTTCAGCAAGGCTCCATCTCCTGAAAGTTCTGCAACCTTCCCAAGTGGCACCAGCAACTGAGTGTCAGATATTCAAATACGTGGGCCTAGTGGAGACATGTCTCATTCAAACCACCAGGCCAGCCATGATAATCAAGGTATGATTTAGCCTCTTTTTTTTTCCCCTGCCCTCCATATCAGACACAGCATTTACATGTGACGCATAAATACAAGAGTTTTACGACTTGAGTTAAAATAAACAACACCAGCACAGTATGGTCTAAGGAAGTAGAGGCAGATCGATCAGGCTGGCCTCAACTCAACAAGATCTGCCTGCCTCTTTCCTCTCTGCCTCCCTAGAACTGGGATTAGAAGTGTGTGCCACTATGCCTGGCCGAAAATCATACGTGAAGTAAGTTAGCTGTCTGTTTTCTCGTGGGTTCAGAGTTGTTTGTACTCTGTGGAATACTTGATTAAATATTTGTAGTATTCAAAATAAAGTATCTTTTAATTCTAGCTTTCCTTTTGGTTGCTTTGATATCGTAGATATCATGGATATTATCTCATGTGGAATGGCTAATTAAACTTTTACGAAAGTGCTGCCTCCTTTCATTCAGCCTTGAAGCAGGCTGTTTCAGACCTCGATGCCACTAAGCACAGGCCCACCCGGGGTGGTACCTTCCAACTTGTCAAGCCGGTTCTATTGTCTACACTTGCCACTGCTCTTCAAAGCGTCGCCACTGCCTGCTGAGAGACTCTTGAGGTATTCCAGAGACAGCATCCTGAAGATCCGCCTACAGGCTCGCACCTGTACGACAGGCTCCAAGAATGGGGTGGTGGGGAATGGGCCTCTGCCCTCTCTGTAAGCCCAGAACATTATTAAACTTGAGGGCTTTGATCAGAAATGCTTTTGTCTTAGCCTTCTGTCCTTTGTTCACCATCAATTCTCTTTCAGCCCCAGCCTGCCTTTCAGGAATTACCCGGTTCAGGTATGGCTGCAGGTGGTTGCACTCACGAAAGATTGGTCTTTCTTATCTAAGTGACCATAGCCATTATTTGTGACGAATATTTTTCTTTGTACTACTATTTAGGTATTACAGAAATCAGGTAACCATCAACTATCATCTCAAGACATTATCTTTCCCATGTAGCAGGTACTATTAGCAGGAATGGAAGTTAGAATTGGAAGAAAACAGGATTCCAGCACAGCTAACTTATTATTATTTTTTTATTCCATAGTCAGAGGTAGAAATGGGACTCTAATAGGTACCATTTTTCAATAATACACATTAACATTTTATTTGTAAAATATAGAGACTGGTTAATCTTTTAAATTTCACCTAACTGTATTACAGAGCACCTTCAGTACTCATTTAATCAAGAAATGTGGAGTTTAAAAGTATGTAGTGTTTTAAGGTATAAAATGCTATGAATGTTGTCCTTGGAGACCCATGCCTCTTACAGGATTTGGATACAAAAATTTACCCCAAACCTTCAGGCATCTTTAACATGATCCAGGGGATCTCGGAAGTTAAGGGAATTGGAAGTCTGAGCATGCAGAAGGGCTTCCCATTAGCATTTTTAATATAAGTAATAGAACAAGGTCCAACTGGCTCCACCTAGCCTACAACCTTCCCTTTTGTTTTAGTAGGAAGGAGCCTCTTTGCTTTGGCTCTAAGAGTTTGGATTTAAAACGTATATGCCTTCCAAACGAAGCGCCTTTTGGGAAATCTTTTTGCCAGTTTAAACATTGGGCCTTCTCTTCATCCAAATTATATTGAATAATGAGAATCATTCTTATGGGAATCATAAAAAGTTTTCAAACCTTTTTAAACATAAAATTTTGTATCAAGTAGCACAGGAGAGCTACATGAGCCAACAGTCAGAATACGTTCAATGTGAGAACGCAATACCATTCGCATCTGTACTTTACCAAAACCAAAACTAGTGTTATTTCGATCCCTTAGGCATATACCGAAGAAAATGTCAAATAACCTCAGACAGTATGTACGGTAGCTAAATCTAAAAGAATGAAGAAATAAAATACAGCAGGAGATGGTAGAATAAATGTTGAGGGGGTTTGGAATACAACTTGGGGGTACTCGTGTGTCAGGTAGCTGAGGAGTAGTCCAGCTTTTCAGAAGTCCACAGGGAACTTTTCACGAAGTGCCATCCACGTGGTTTTCAGAAGTCGCCACAAGGCTGAAATGAGCAATATGAACCTAAGAACGCATCTCCTTGCAGCCGTAGCAGAGGAGATATGGGAAGGGCCTGGCAGAGCCCTTTCCTTCCAGGCTAGAACGTGTCTTTGAAGTGTGTCTTTTGCCCAATTGATGAAGTCACCTGGTTTGAGCTTCTATTTTTCTAGTTCTTCATTCCATTTCATTGTCAAAAAACTCTGTATCCAATTCTTATTTTTAGTTATCCATGAGCTTTTAAAAAAAAATCCATTATAATAGTATAAAGTGTCTCCCTTTATCAAAGATGGCTCATAAAGTACTTTGTATGATTTTTGGTTATTTTATAAGTAAATTATGTTTTTGAAAAGGTGTAAAACTTAAGTGATAGGCACCAATGGGTTAGTCTTGCTCTAACAAATTCTAAACACTTTAGTCAATTTGTCAATCAGTGGCATTGTACATTTAACCAACAGTCTAGATTGAGCTCACTGTCACAATGAAAATTCTCTACAACAGGTCAGAATATTAAAACAGATTTTAATATTTGCTTACTAAAATACCTCTCACCATTACTATGTAATTTAGTATAAACTGTACAAGTAAGAATAATTCTTTTTAAATTTGTTATTTATAACTATTATAAGTGTGAATGATAAGTGTGGATGGGTGTGAGAACATTTTAGGGCAGGGTTGGGGACCAAGGGAGGTCTTTGTTTTCCCCTTCTACTTTTTTAAAAGAAGATTCTTTTTTAATGCACATGAGTATTTGGCTTGCATGTATGTATGTGTGAGTTTCTGCCTGCAGTAAAACTCACTTCAGTCTGGTCTGGGTTCATCCTGAGAGGCGGGCTGGGCTGAAATGGAATGGGCAAGAGAAACTGGAGCCAGGACAAAATTATTCTGATCGAGGCTCAAAGTTTAATGAAGGAGCTCAGTTTATATAGCATGGGAAAAATCCCCAGTTCCCAGCCCCAGTCTTTGAAGGCACAGGTGAATGTCCGTAGGTGGGTCCAAAGGGTCAAGGCACAGGTGAATGTCCGTAGGCAGGTCCAAAGGTTGTTGTCTTCTGGGACATCAAACGGTCTTCTCAGCAGGTGGTGGAGACACATCGACAGTAGAGCAGCTCTGGCATATCTGAAGATTTCTGCTGGTGGATCTGGGCTTTGAAAGACAGCGATTAGACAGTAAGGCGAGCTTGGCAGATCTGAAGATTATAACCGCAGGTGGTCCAGTGGCAACGGAGAGCTGGGAAGCCCCAACATGTATGTGCACCACATGTGTGCTTGATGCCCTCAGAAGACAGAAGGCAGCACTGGATTGCCCAGAACTGTTGGTGTGATGATTGTAAGCCATGCTGTGAGTACTGGGATGGAACCCAGGTCCTTGGTAAAAGCTGTAGGTGCTCTTAATTGCTGAGCTATGCCCCCCCCCCAGCCCTTCTCTTCCTAATTTTGCTTGGGTTTAGGGGATTGAATTCAGATTCACAAGCTTGTGTAGTAAGCCCTTGACCTGCTGAGTCATCTCATCAGCCCAGAATACTTATATATAAATAGAATTTTTCCTAGTGCTATGATGGTAGATATTTGGCGAGTGAAGGCTTTTACCCAGTAAGAAACATATAAACTTAGCATTGAGATAAAATATGATTGCCAGGGAGTAGTGACTTTTTTCTTTCATCTTTCTCTTTTCTGGATTCATTTTTGTGCCTGTTATACTTGGGGCTGTGGTCTTAGGACAGAGCACCAGATTTTCAGTAAAGCTGAAAGAGAAATTTCCAACAATGTGAAGGAGAGATAGAAACTTGATAAGAGTCTGCCAAGTAATATGTGATCATCAAGACCATGTTTGGAAGATTCAAGAGCAGTGGCAGGAGACAAAATGATGTTTACTAAATGTTAATACAGCAGCAATAGAGAAGGTCACTCAGTAATGTGCCCATCACAGAGATGACCCTCCTCCTCCCAGGGAAGATGAGAACGAAGAGAAGAGGACAGAGAATATCCATGTTTGGGACCAAGAGTTAACCAAGGAGTGCTTTGTGAAGCTATTCTGGCAGCAAACTGCCAGTATGATCAAGGAGAAGGAAAGCCTTGAAAAGATTTATAAATCCTTCCATTTTAAACATCACAAAATGGCTTTACCAAAGAGGAGGAAGCCCAGGTGTGCACAGAGCCAGGCATGTGAAGAGAGCTGCAGTGGGAACCGAGCTTATTCAAAGCACCAGGTTCCACTCCCTGCTCCCTACAGGTTTTCAGCTTCAAAAATGAATTTAGTACAAGCCCACAGTCCCCAGGATTTCCATCACCATGCCCTATTAAAGTCTAAGGTCCAGGTTTCTCTGAGACTTGAAGCAACCTCTTACTTCCAACCCCCTAGAAAATTCAAAAGCGGATCCCATGTTTCCAACATACAATGACACAGAATATATATATATATATATATATATATATATATATATATATATATATATGCCATTCCAAAACTGAGGGACATAGTGCGGAAATACTGCAACAAAGCAACACCAGAACCCAGCAGGGAGAATACTAAATTCAGAAGCTCCATGTCTCCTGATAAAGGGCTTAGACAGTGCGCCCCTTCTCTTCACTGCCTGCAACATATTTCTTTCTTTTGGGTAGTTCCACTTCCTGTCTGAAGTTCTCCTTGGCAGCTATCCCGTGGTTCTGGAATGTCCTAGATGGGCATTTTTAGTTGGACCTGATGACATGTGTTGTTTTGTCGTTTTTTTTTTTTTTTTTTTTTTTTTAACCTCTCAGCTTTGAAAATGTTGCCTAGAGATTGAACTCACTAATTCATGGGCTTAAGGGAAAATTTAATTAGACAAATTGTTATTCAGTTGTCAACTAAAACACACATATATGCACACACACACACACACACACACACACACACCAGGCATTAAGTAGTCCATTTTTAAGTAAAACGATAAAACATAAAATCTGGTCAGTTTTTAATGTTGTTACTGAAAGCAATCAAATGTTTAAAGAATATCTTACCACTGAAAACAAAGAATCTGCCCCCAGTTCTACATAGAATATTAAATTCCCACCTTGAGAATTTTCTTCATTAATTTACTATTTTGTATGTTTTTCCTGCATGTATGTTTATGGACCATATGTATGCATGGAGGCCAGAGGAGAGTATTGGACTTCTGGAATATGAGTTACAGATGGCTATGAGCTGCAATATAGGTGCTGGGACTCAAACCCTGGTCCTGGGCCTGAGCTGGAAGGTGAGCCATCTTAGCTGCGGTGCACTGCTGGGGAGAGGACAGATTGGAGAGGCGTCAGGGCTTCTGGGAAGGATCCTGTTTCTAGTTCCAGTCATCCAGCGCCTTTCCCCCCCCAGGAGGGGTGTCCACCCGGGAGCAGTCTGCTGGCCTGAGCCGGAAGGAGAACCATCTTTGCTCCGGTCCACTGCCAGTTAGAGGGCGGCTTGGAGAAGTGACGCAGCTTCTGGGCTCCAGTCTGC
>NC_034592.1:51587890-51623318 GCF_900095145.1 Mus pahari | reverse complement strand
GGGAAGAGAGGCCCCTTGGTCTTGCAAACTTTATATGACCCAGCACAAGGGAAGGCCTGGGCCAAGTAGTGGGAGTGGGTGGGTAGGGGAGTAGGGGTGGGGGTGGGGGGTATAGGGAAATGTAAATAAAGAAAATAATAATAATAATAAAGAAAAACAAACCCTGGTCCTCTGGAAGAGCAGCCAGTGCTCTTAGCATCTGATCCACCTCTCGTTCCAAGCCTTAAGAAGCTTTACTAACTCTCAACACCTTGGTTTCACCCATGTCATCTTCCTTTAACCAGGATTGTCCTCATTTATCTATTTCCATTTTTAGCAATACCTTTAGGACATAAATCTCATTTTATCATTAAAAAAAAAAAATCCTTTGTCACCTAAAAAAAATCACATTTTCTACAACCTTCTATAAAAAAAAAATTGCATCTCTTTTTCTTAACCCATAGTTCCTTTCCCCCTTTGTAATTTTTTAGAAAATGTTCCTTCTTAATAAAATATCTCTGTCCTAAATGAAAACTCCAGAAAACCCTCTGCGACACTGTGCATGAGGAGTAGTTGAAGTATCTAACAGTTACAGTGCTCCAGACATTTCTGTTGTCTTAACAAAAACTAAATTGACCATTTGCTGACACCCAAGTTCTCCAGCAGCAGGTCTTTAGTGCTTCTGCTAGCAACAGTTTTGTTGTTTTGCTCACAGTGCTACTAACAAGGCAGACAGACGCTTGGCATCCCTGCTCTTACTTTTTGGTCATCTGCTTATTTGTGTAGTGAGGTTGTGAATCATTTAACCTAGGACCTTAGACTGTTTCGCTCCATGTTAAAGTTAAAGCACAAAAAACATGGCAAAAGACAATGGGGCAGAGATGACACTTAAAAAATAATGAAATACTCTAAGATGACTCACATACATGTGTAAAATTTGAGATGCTTCTGTAAATCACCAGTCAGCAACGATTTGGCTTTTCGAAATGACCAGTTTCCCCCTTTAGTCCCGTTTTGTTTTGTTTTGTTTTGTTTTTTCTTCAAATTTTTATCATACCAAGGTTTCACTAAGGCAAAAACCTTGAAAAAGGTCTGGTTTTGTAAAAAGGCAGCAATAAAGGGTTAGAGGAAGAGAACACAGGCAGCCAGGAAACAGCTTCTATGTCCAACATTGTAATTGTAAATGTAAAAGTTATCCTGGAGCTGAAGGGTGGAAGCACACACATACAATCTGAGCACTCAGGAGACAGAGGCAGGTGGATCTCTCTGAATCGTGGGGCAGACTGATCTACAGAGTGAATTCCAGAGAAGCCAGGGCTACATGGAGAAACACTCCCCTGAAATTTAAAAAAAAAAAAAAAAAAAAAAGTCAGACTAAAAAAGAAACACCCCCTCACACACACACACAAACACATACAGTCACACACATACTCACAGGCACACACACAGACACACATACATTACACATACACACACCTTAAACTGGGTATTTCTTTTGTGTGTGTGTGTGTATGTGTGTGTTTTAAATTATTTTATTAGATATTTTCTTCATTTACATTTCAAATGTCCCCTATACCCTCCCCCCTGGTATTTCTTTGAGAACCACTCTGGGTCCATCGATGTGAAATGAGGAATGAAATAGCCACCGACCTTGCTATCCCTTTATCTTCAGGAATCTCAGGAATTGAGTTTTCCCACGTTTTAGACTCAAACTGGGACACAGTTTGTGGAAACAGTCACCACATGAGAGTACAACCAGGCTGTAGTTAGTCAGAGTGTACTTTCAGTAGAATCAGAGTACACAGGTACTCCTCTGTGTGTGACACGTAAGAAAGGCCCGATGAAGGTAAAGGGATCACAAGGTGAAGCTTGGTGGGTAAACTGTGGTGGAGATCTTTCCCTGTTTGACAGGATAAGGCTCAGAGAGATGGCAAAGCTGTCCTCAAATCTGAACCGGAATGTTGACAACACATGAAGAAAATGTCAATCATTGCCTTCTTCCTCCAAACATTTGCTGTGTGCCGACGGCTCTCCCACAGAGGCTGCTCCTACTGAGATTAGCTAAACCTGTCTCCTTGACCCAGCTGTGTAAAATAAGCCCTGTCTCCTTGTTCAGTTGTCTATATCATAAGCACACTGAGCTTCTGAGGTGCCAAGGCTTTCCCAATCCTAGAGCCCAGGTTGCCTCATCCCAGCTTTCCTGTGCATCCATGTGTCTGTCCTTTCTTCATTCCCTTGTGGTCCCAAGTTACAGTTCTGGGACCCAAACCAGGAAAGGGTGTGACAGCCGTATCAATGGAAGTGTTTAATGATTTATGTAATCTTTCCTCCCTGCAGGTATTTTCCTAAAGCAGGCCATAATGATCTTTTCCTTTGCTGTTGTGAATGCTGTTGTGAAACTCAAGAGGAGTACATCATGGTGGTGGGGACAGTCTTTGGAGTGATTACAATTGTGTTCTCCCTGGAGACAAAGATGGAAGGAGCAAGGCCAGGATGAGGGGAGGGCATAGATGAGAAGAGTGAGATTCCTCAGGACTTATCTTTCGTTCTGACACAATCTATGGACTTTTCTTTATTTCCTACTCATTGACATCTGTTTTAACTTTATACCATTTCTAAAACTCACTTTTTAAAATCAGTAGTTCCATCATTTCTTTTCATTAGAAGCTTTTTAAATCCAAGTTCAAGATGGTCTCCTAATCATGAGCTTCAACCCTTTTGCCTAGAACTTCCAGTTAACATGCAGAAAAGAATGTTCCCTCTCTGTCAGAAGCATATGCCAAGTTACCCTTCCTTAGAGTTTTCCCATTTGATCACCAAATATTTGTTAAATTGACATAATTGACAGTATTAAAACAAGCCAGAGTTCCAAACTGATTTATTTCCAAATATGTCCTCCTTCCTTGAATCCCTATTTTCCATGTTCTCCTAAAACTTACAAGTTTCTCCGTGCTTGCTATGGGGATATGTGAGTTTTGGATGACATTGCTCTGTTGCTTCTGGAAGTAGTTCCGTAGAGATTGGTTCCTCTCTCCCTGAGATTGGTTCCTCCTATTGGGTCTTTGGCTGATCCTAATCATATACAAGAATGTGAGCATGCTAAAGACACTGGGTGATCGACTCTTTTGTGTGTGTCCCAGGTATACCTATAAAGTTCCTTCAAACTCAGGAGTATATGGGGGCAGGGGCAGTCTATATGGAGGCAGGGGCAGTCTATGAAGTGATGATACAGTGTAGAGTATTCCTCTTAAGCCCTCAGCCATGTTGGGATGAAGGTAAGAAGGAGCCCTTATTTTAAGCATCTTTGTTATGATCGGCAATCAAACTTAAGGTGGCAAGGTTGCAGAAAGCAAGGAGAGGTCTCAAAAATGCAAAAGTAGATACTGGAAGGGTGTCAGGATGAAGGGCCTAATGCCAGAAATAAGCATTCTGAGAATAAACAAACATGAATCAAATGCTCTGAGACCAGAGGCTCAGAATACAAACAAAATAGGATAAATAACCAAAGTAAGATGCAAGTAGCCAGCTCAGCATGAGACGATGGAATGTAGAACCAACGGAGCTTCAGGAAGAACTCACCAACACCCATCAAAGGAGCAAGCACCAGAAAACTGAAGACACAGGGTCAGGGCTTGTACCTGGTACACATCTGGATAACTCCTCTTATACAGCACTTTATATACAGGCAAAAACATTAAAATATCACCGACAAAAGTGTATATAAGTACAAGGTTACTGACTCAAGCCAAATACTTTTTTTTTTCAAGTATATTTTAATGACCTAATCTGAACATCTCAAAATGGGACAAACATTTAAAAACTGTTAAAATATTTGAAAAACACAGAAAAACTAAATATCTACCCTGCTTGGTGAATTTGAGAAGTTTCATAAATATTTAATCATAAATTCTTGTTAATTGTCCAAATGTTAATATCTCTCTTGAGACATTCAGCAAGAGATTGCATGATTTTTGGGAGCAGTGTGAAATTCAGAATGGCACAGCTCTGAGGTCTCTACTCAAAGTAGGCCAGTGCTATTAGGCAACTATTAAAACCAAAGAGCCTTGCCTTCAGCATTTAGTGGTGGCCTTTGTAGGACCCCAGTAAAGGTTAAATGAAGCTATTTAATAACTCGCAGTGTGAACTGTGTCAGGCACAGCCCACGACACATTGCACTATTCACACACTGTTCAGAGTAGTGCCAACCAGGTGTCAAGTGTCCAGTGAATTAATTCCTACTTCCTGTTTCCCTCATCCAAACCGCTCATTAATGAGAAAACCAGAAACATTTTAAGACATATCCTTCAACTAATATAAAACAGCCTTTTTGGCCACATCCATCTTTCACAATGGAGCTTGTTCTGCAGCTATTTTTGTGACTAAGAATACCACACTTGGACAGTACTTTCATCTCTAAATATCAAGACAGTTGTTAAGAACTGTGATTAAACTACCAAAATACAGTATCTTGGAGGAATAATGAACATTGGCTACAAACTAAAGTGATTTTCATGTATTCTACCCAGTGATTGAAGAGGCCTGGGCTCATTACACACTGTAATTCAATGAAAAACAGTGTATACAAAGTGGAGTCCATACTTTCAACTACACAGCTGATTTAATGTACTCTGTTAGTGAGTTAGAAATCAATAACGATATAAATTTGCATCAGGAGCAAAAAAGGAAAATTATTTTCCTTTTCATCCCATCTAAATCTAAAAAAACAGGACAAAATATTTATGTTGTTTTATTTTTTGTTTATTAAAAGGTTAATGAAAATGACCAGACCAACGGATATTTATCTGGATTTCCTGTCTCTAACATCTAAGGCACAATCTTATGCCTGGCTCCTGAATTTCTTTGTCTAAATAGGATTTTGCTGCAGGCAAATTTTATCTGAACTCTGGACGTTTAGAAACCAGGGCCCTTCAAAGAGAAATATGTTTTGCTAGCTCTTTAATTCAACAAATCTTTTAAATGTCACTGATGCCTTGGTCTGGGTGATGGAGTGTTCCAGCCCATCAATTAGATGTACATGCACAGCTCATCTGAGTCACAACTAAATGCAATAACAGGACTCAGAGGTAATTCGAATTGCACTTCTCAAAAAGGCAACTCACCTCTGAATTGGCTAACCTCTCCTTGATTATCAAATAATAAGAATGTAACCACAAAAGATGCTACACAATCTTTATGTCTTCTGAAATGAATAAGATTCTCTTGTCAATCAGCTATCTAGAAACTGCAATATGTTTTCCTGAAGGGAAATACATTTGAAAGAATGGTGAGATTGTCATCATGGAGCTAAGTTTGTTCGGTTGAAGGGGAAGAGATAACTGTGGTAAATGTAATCAAATAAAACACAAATTCAATAAAATGACATCAAGAAATCAATGTTTTAAATTTACTTTGCATGTATAAGGAGAATCCAATTGAGAAGGAGGATATATGGATTCTTATCGTGTTCTACTACTGACCTATATGGCTTTGGGCAAATTGCCTGAAGTATATTGGTAGGCAGAAGAGAACATACACTGTTCTCTTAAATTTTTGAGACTTATCCTTAATCCTACCCTACTCAGTACCTTAGAAGTGCTGGGGAATAATTTAAAACTAACTCCATAAATGAACTGCATCTTCTGTGTTCGATGTGTATTAGTCCAAGAAATATTTGTTGAGTGTCTTCTGTATGTTGGCTACTATGTCTAAAGGACATTTCTAAGAGTAAATATAGGCTGTCCCTATCATAACTCACCAGCAAAATCAAAGATAAAACCAAAATTCCACATTACTGCATATCCTTTAGATTTTCTGATATTTTACAAATGTCAGCAACCCATATTGGGAAAAACATACAGTAGATAGGACCCATTTTCCAATGATAGTGAGATGGGAAAATGGTGTCATGCTTATAGAGCTAATCATGCATCCACCCTGTCGCTCAGTAGTGCTTGCTGATAGATGTTCTCCAGGAGAAAACAATTGTCTGCATAAAGACTTGAACATAAGTGTTTACAGAGGCTTTTAACATAGTGACTGAAAACTGGGAGCAACTCAAACACTTGAGTAAGTTAAGAAGTGATTAAGACACATTAATTATGGTATATTATTCACCAACAAAAATAAATAAAAACTTAGTGACATGAGTCGATCATAAAATAATTAATGAAACAAACCGTGGATGATCACTTACTGTATGAGTTCATCTATGTGAAGATTTGTAGCAGGGAAACTGATCTACAATGACAGATGGTTGATCACATAGCAGGTTTTGGGGGTCTACTGCCATCTCAGTGTTTGGTGTCTGTCTGCCTCCTTATGGGGTCCAAATGAGAAGAGTACATGCTTTCTACTGTCAGGATTGATCAATACATTCTTGGACCTAGTTTTCTGACCTAGTTTTCTTTATGATTTTAATACGATTTTATGTTTTTAATATGCCAATTTATTCATATGTTCTAGCTCCAATTCACTTGGATAAATTTATAGGGCGGCACAAATTCTACTTTTAGAATTAAGCCGTCAGTCTGTGCATCCTGGTTTGTACTGGACAGATGGCGCTATCTGTGTACCCAACAAGGTGCAGAGTCCTCCGGTCTCTGTGCTTGCTCGTGAAATGGAATCAACTGCTACTTATGAAATAGCTCTTGGGTCAAGAACAGCCTGTAAACCTAACTGTTTTACATAGTACTGAATAGCTTAGAGCAGGGTGCAGGTTGAGAAAAGTCTTAAGAAGGACAGTTAGAACGTGTGTGTGTGTGTGTGTGTGTGTGTGTGTGTGTGTGTGTGTGTGTGTGTGTGTGTGTGATATGCTCGAAGGAGCTGTTAATATGAAGAAAGGGGCTGAGTGTGGTGACACCCTTTAGGGAGAGGAAGGTAGATCTCTGGGAGTTCTAGGTCAGCCTGGTCTACACAGTTGTGGGCTAGTCAGTGCTACAAAGTAAGACCCTGTCTCAACAACAACAAAAAGTGTCAGGTTTTTCTTCATATAATAGTGAGGATTCTCCAGAGAGGAAAAGACACTACTTCACCCAAATGAACTTGAGGCCTGGGAAGAAAGAAAAAATTAAGAATAGGTTGAGAAAATTAGTGAGGGAAAGGGTATAAAAGGAGAATGAAACAAGAAATGGATTCTCTAGGTTCCTCTCTAAGATAAACAGCATTTGGAGTGGCTGAAGATATAACAAAACGACAGAACAAAAACAAATACCCAATTCATCACTGTCCAGGGATACTGTGTGGTCAATGGCCCAGGCATGTGGTCTAAAGCCACTACTAACCTGGTTCCAGGCTTGGTCTTCCCATTGTTTGAATGATGAGGACCATGGATAACTGAAATGTGTTGGGAACTCCACAGTGAATTAAGACCAGACTCCTGTCGGTGTGCAATTGTATTATCACGAACTCACTGAGGGAGAGATGAGCTGCTTTGCTTACGTGCTGTCAGTGACGTGTCAGACAAGAAGAGCCTGCCCTCCTTCATAAGAAAAGTAAGCTCAGGAAAAGGGAGAGGTAAGAACGCCTGTCATGAATGGATGCTGGAAAAAAATAATTTTAGAGCTTGTTGTGAAATAGAAAATCATTTTCAAAAAGAAATGTCTAAGAGGGAATGATGCTTCTTCTAAGGAGGGTACGTCAAAGAGGGCAAATGAGAAAAACAGGTAATTGTTTGTTCCTCTGATTGAATCGGTGAGGAGTTAAATGCCTGAGAGCCGCTGGGCATCCAAGTTAAAAGGGGGAATAGAAACCTCATTTGTTTTCACTCTCTACCAAAATAGATTATGCTATGTGAGAGCAGAGGTATAACTAGTCATTGAACTTATCAGAAAGCTCTTATGTTATCCCCAAAGCTATCTAAAGATAAAATGCTTAGACTCTTAGTATAACACCCTTTATGCCCCCCAAATTGACAGAATTTCATAACCAGACTTTAAAACGCCTGTCCTCTTAGGCTTCCTTTCTTCTTAGTATTCCACATGTCCAATCTTTAAGTCCATAACCTCTCTGAAAATTTACATTTTATTTCAATAGGCTTTCCTGATAAGAAAAATTAGCATTTTTTTCTCCCTTTGTAGTGGGAATTTGTAAAGCCAAGCCAGGATAAAGCATGAAGAGATATTTTTCCACCCCGTCCTTCCCACCACATCTGGACAGGCCCCTGGGGAAGGAAGGTCATGGGAACGTGGCTGAAGTCTGGGACATTCCTTCTCAAGCCCGTAGGGAGTTGCAAATTCTTTTAATGGGGCAAATGCTGCTTATGAAACAGGACACAAAATAAAGAAGGTAGCAGGGCTTATTACAAATCCCAGCTGAGTCCTACTTTGCTTAGGGTTTAGTGTGGCTTCTTCAGGTTAGGCTTAGCTCCTCGCTGCCTATGTGGCAAGTGGTCCCTGTGATACTCTCTTAGAAACATCTTGGAGTCTCTGGCCACCAGGAAATAGTTTGTAGCAGTCATGAGACAGAAATTCAGATAAGAAAAAAAAAAGATTAAAATGGAAAATTGATGCCCACCCCCAAACAATATCATGAAAAATGCTGGTATTTTTCCAGCTTTTACTTTTTTCCTTCTTCCTGTATTTATATGTATGTGTGCGTGTGTGTGTGTGTGTGTGTGTGTGTGTGTGCGTGCACTTGCACAATGTTGCCACAACATTGCATGACTATGTTGCATGACAGTCAGAGGACAACTTTCTGGAAGAGGTTCTCTACTTCCACCATGTGGGGGATCAAACTCAGATCATTAATTAGGCTTAGCAGCAAGCTCCTTTATCCTCCAAACCATTTCATTGGCCCTTTTCCTATATTGTTTTCGATGTGAAGAAAGTAGTCACAAATAACAATGAAGACACTTAGTGTAGCGTGAAATATTAAAAAGAGCAAACCACACTGTGCTGCCAAGGCACCTGCTGGTAGGCTGGCCTGTTCTCATCTCAGCAGACTCTGACTGGAGCTCTGACATCTCTCCACCCAGTCACTAAGTTCCCATGGCGGCTCGTTACCACGCCAGCCCCATGCTTCCAAATTCTCACATCTTTTGGGGGTGCACTGCTTGCAAACCCATGCTTTGCCACTGTACCTTTCTCCGTGGAAGGACTCAACTCTCCCAGTTGAGTCGCCACGTAAAGGAAAGCACCACACAAACTTAGTTTAGGATCAGTAGGTAACACAATCACTGGGCACAACAACTAGCATCCTATTTTGTAAGCCATTCTAAGTTAAATCCTCTGGTAGCAGATCCCAACGTGTCTGCCACCGGAACCAGGGGCCTCCACTACCTACATTTTGGCTTCATCATCTCTCCCAGCCAAAAGCATCTTTCTCCTGCCTTCCCTCTTCTGCTCTCCAACCCGGAAGTCCCACCTATTACTCACCCAGTGATTGGTTCCTTGAAATCTTTATTCATTAGGGGAAGGTTCACAAGAAGTCACCTGAGTACAGGATTCACTCCTCACCCCAGGCCACCCCTCCTGGAGAAGCAGGGTTAGCATCAAAATATAAACAGCACCAGGGCTATCCACAAAACACTTAACAGCATATTAAGTTTAACTCACCAAATCAGTGTTTCACATTTTCAAAGGTTCTATTTTTGCAAGTTGGGAACCCACACTACTTTTTTGTGTAGTCACATGCCTGCGTGTTGGACCTTGTCAGAGAGTGAAAATTATGTGGCAAAAAGCGGTATTGCAAAGTGAAAATAATAGCAATAATTAAAACTGACCAGGACTCACGTTTATATGGTTCTAGCTGCCTCTTCCTGTTCATTGCTTTTTCTTGCTACAACCACCCATGGATGTGTCTTGTCCTCTGAACTTGCTGTTAGTCACTGCATGACTATTCTAATCCTAGCCTCGACATGTGGAGTTATGGGGTACAGAGGAAATTTAACGTTGTCCAGAATATTGGTTTGCTGCTCGTGGCATAGCACTGACAACAGCCACCTCTAGCTTAACCAATTCTCCACTCCCACTCTGCTCCCTGATTAAAGAACAGCCTTGGTACCTTCATCAGCCTAGTTGGTACAGCCATCCCTTGCATGATGCTGAGCTAAAGCAGTGATCATCCTTTGATGGTTTTATTAACCACTCTCCTTTTCTTCTAGATATCCAATCTATCAAAAAGAATGAGGGGAAGGAGGGAGAGAGACAGTGGCTGCTGCCATTGAAATCCCAATGGAGCAGGAGGCCAAGAAGGTAGTAAATAACTTGCTTGGAAAAAACAAAAAAAACAAAAAAAAAACAACCCTGCATACTTCCAGGATATCTGGTTCATAAAAGACTATATTTACTTTAAATTCCATTATATCCAGTAATCCATGGGAGTGGGCTGCCCCCTCAAAGCATTGCGAGTTCCTCATGTGGTTACCCAGTTCACCAGACCTTGAACCAGCAGCCACCCACTGACTTAGCCCACAGCTATGGATCAAGGAGGATACCAGCAAAGGTAAGACTTGGCTACTGGGGACCGTACAGGTGTGACTCCCCACAGCTGGCTGCTTTCTTTCCTTCCCTTGTCTTTTGGGGTTCCCAACAGCATTATTAAAGAAACAGGTAGGCTCTGCCTCTAGAGGTATTGCAGGTGTGGCTACGGTGTCACATGTGCATCAGTAGGTGGCAGAGAGGAGAGGGGCTGTGTCTAAGCTCAGTGTTCTGACCTGTTCATAACATAACAGTGTTCATAAACATCTGAATGATCAGTAGCCTGACATCCCCTGTAAAAACGTGAGCCTGAGATGGTCACCAGTCTAGCACTGCAGTGTTATGTGTATGTGTTGGGGGGAAAGGGGGAGCAAACCATGTTGGAGAGGATCCCTGCCTGGCACCATGATATATGAGCAGGACATAACACCCCTGAGGCCACTCCTGACATGACCCTGAACAATTAGAGGCCACCAAGAGCCACCTAGAAAAGCAAATAAGTGGTGGAAAAATGGAAGAGAAAGAAAGCGAAGGATGTAGGCACAATGAAGCAAGACAGAACTGTAGACTTCAGGGTAATGAGGAATAGCCTGATATAACAGGTGATGACACCAGGAACCATGGCAGGGTCCTGACCTGTGCTTTCATGGGTGGGGCACATTTAGCGCCTTCACCCTGAAACAGCAGGGATCTGTTACCACGAAAGGCCAGGTGGTTGTCCCTGGTCTGGGATGCTGCCTGGTGACATGTTGATGTCTGACGGCTGTGCAGAACTGGCCTCACCCCTCACCTGGACGTTGGGGACTGGAGGGAAGAAAGCTGACACTGGGGTCGTGAAAGCAGTAGAGCTGACCCTGGCCCTAGTCAGCTACTACTGTACTCTCCACTTTCACCCTCCCCTCCCTACCCACCCCCCACCTCCACCCCCTGCACACTGTGGGTGGGAGTTGAGGGTTAGTGGTCCTGAGGATACAAATGTGGGAGACATGGCTCTACCCTTGTCTCCCATGTATAGAGACACCTGTACACATGTACACATGTAGGCTCTCCCAGAGGTCTGTTTCCACCTTATAGCTATATATATAGGAATTGAATTTTACATACAGTGTCAGGATGTTATGTTTGTCTGTTAATTTTTATCTTCGCTGAGCTAGGGGAAGAGATAACCTTGTCCCCTTCATCACTTACCACCAGCTGCAGGAGAGCTGACCTGAATGCAGGACCTGAATGCAGGAGAGCTGTCCCTACCCCCTTACCTACTAGAGTGCTTCAGAGAGCAGGCCCTGGGCCTCTCCAGGGCAGTAGAGTAGAGCTGACCCTGGTTGCAGGAGTTAGCAGGTGAGATGGCCCCGAGAATGTAAGAGCTAGAGAGCAGCAGGGGAGTGGGTGGGCTGATCAGCATAGATCCCTCTCTCTCTGTAGGCTTAGATTTCTCAAAACCCACTTTTAATAAGGGTTCACAAATGCTTTGACCACTCCCCCTTATAGCCCACTGTCCAAAGATAGGGGAGAAAAGATTGTAAAGAGGACAAGGGGGTGAGGACCTATTTAGAAGTGGTTCTTTCTTCATTGGTCAGGATATGAGTAGTTCAGTTTAGTAATGTCAGGGTACAAAACACAAATCAGCAGAAACAGAGGCACGGTCCAGCAGAAACAGCCAAGCCTCCACAGAATCAGTAAGAGTTAGCAGGAGCAGCCAGGACCAGCAGGGAATGGCAGAAGAAATTCTCTGCCATGCCTCTCTCAATGAAGTGAAAATCAACGAAGATCAGCAAAGATCAGCCATCAATTTCCGTTGAGTCCTATTTATACTCTCTCCAAACATCATATGTTCTCCCACAGGTCTTACGTTTTAGCAAAACACCACATGAGTCTGCATTACCTGACATATCTGGAAACTTCCACTCTACCTCCCAGTCCCAGATCCAGGACTTTGAATTGGTTCACCTCAACATCTACCCCACTAATGAACTGCTGGAGCACGCGGGTGAACCGGTAGTACTGATACAAAACCATAGAATCTCCATGACACAGGACAACAATAGGATATGATCTGAGACGAGTCCAGTGAGGTTCCAGCATTGATTGAGTAGCAGAAGCCAGGGGACTCGTAACAGCCCCTTGTACCATTGCAAAGGAATTATTGCGATGAACACCTGCAAGCAAAGAAATGTGGACAAAAGGATATACTGTGGGAACTCACACAGCTCCACAGTGAGCTTTTTTCTCTGTTGGGGAGGAGGTTGCAAGGGTGGAGGGTGGGTATGAGGGAAGGGGAGATGAGTGGAATTGAGGTGGATGATGTGAAATTCATAAAGAACCAATAAAGAGTAAAAAAAAAAATCTAAAGGTAAACTAAAGAAGACAGAGAGAGCGCATGCATGTGCGCGTGCGAGAGACAGAGAGAGAGAGAGAGAGAGAGAGAGAGAGAGAGAGAGAGAGAGAGAGAGAGAATGCAGTAATGTTTAGTCTAAGGGAAGACATGCACCACCATTGTTTATATACATTTAATTCAGAGAAGAAGGAAGCTTTAGGACCAGCTGTAGTGACAGATGATGAGACAGCCATTGATGTACAGGCAACATCTCAGAGATGAAAATCTGTGGCCTGTTAGAAAAGCCACAGTGCCAAACTAGAAAAGAATCCATCACTAAACTGGGTTCCATGTACACTGAATTCTTTTCAGCAATGGTTTATTTTTTATGTATTTGTGTTTCTGTATGTGTGTGTATGCATGCAGGAATGTGCACATGCAGAGTCTCACATAGGTCTGTTTCCACCTTATACCTCTCTCCGTATAGGAACTGGATTTTATATCCAATGTCAGGATGTTATATTTGCCTATTAATTTTAATCTTTGCTGAACTAGGTCTTATACTTTCACTTTAGCCCTGACCACCTACCCGAGGCTCTTTTGATCACATGTTCCTCTAAAGTGCTCTAGCAAAATACATCTATTTCAGTTACTTGTTATATTGCTATCAGTACTTAATCCCTGTTAGCCTAGCCATCTCTTAATGAAGGTTGAGTCCAAAGGATAGAATAGCATGCCTTACTTTTGGAGCCTATACCATCAGCATTAGACAGTCTTACACTTGATGTGATGGGAAGTACCTGTAATACCAGTACTCAGCCTAAGGCAGAAAGGTCATGAGTTTGAGGCCATCCTCAGCTACATAATGAGACCCTGTCATGGAAAAAAAAAACTTGTTATGGTCAAACTTGATGGTCAGTTTAATAGGATCTAACATGAACTGGGAGTCTTTTAGATCTATAAGGGTATTTATTAAAAAGACTGACTGAGATGAGAGGACACTTTTCCTATTGAGGGCAACACATTCCATAACTGCCCAAATATAAAAAGGTCTCAGTGAAAAGCAAAATCCAATGAGTATACATGTAGGGAGCCTTGGCTCCAGATACATATGTAGCAGAGGAGAGCCTCATCTGACATCAATGGGAGGTAAGGCCCTTAGTCTTGTGGAGGCTCGATGCCCCAGCATGGGGGGATGCTAGAGTGGTGAGGCAGGAGTGGGTGAGTGGGTGGAGGAGCACCCTCATAAAGGCAAAGGGGAGGGGGGTGGGATGGGGAGTTTGTGGAGGGGTAACTTGGAAGGGGGATATCATTTGAAATGTAAGTGAATAAAATGATGAATGCAAAAAGAAAAGCAGACCTTGTTTGCCTGCCTGCCCTCCCCTCCTTCCTGATGAGTACAGCTGCCTTGCTTCTTTCTGCTTTTCTCCACTGACACCCGAACCCAGGTTCTTCAGCCTTCCAATGGGGTCCGAAGGCAGTCGGGTCTGCAGAAACCTCCTGGGGCTTCAGCACCATATCAGAATAACTGAGACACCTAGAGTGGTGGCTAGAGCAACTCTTGCAGCTCAGCCTTGACAACATACAGACCGCCATTGTCAAACTACCTGCCCCACTATCATCTAAGGTAGTCTAACCCGTAGCCTGGCTATATATATATATCCATGCTCTTGGTTATGTTCCTCTACTGAATTCCAACTGATTCAACTATTAACTAACAATTCGTTTTTTTTTTTTTAAAAAACATCAATTTTAAATGTATTCAGGGGATCCTATGATATTTTCTTGTCAACACCTTTCGTTCTAGAACTGTGACTACAGTGGGTTGGTCAAGAGGAACTATTATACATTTTTTCCAATGCCTTACACAGTATATGACTTATAACTTCAGTTCTAAATTGTTGGGCATCTTTAGTTCTTTTAAAGTATGTTTCTACTAAGCATAATTCTAAGATAGATGGCCTGCACAGAAGGTTGGAAAGAGGCATTGACTTCAGTCCTCAATGTCTGAACAGTTTATATGTATAGCTACATAGGTTAAAATTAAAATAAAATAAAATTAAAATTCATAGGCTCCTCTATACGCATGTCCCATTATAATCCAGTCCATTTTCATGCATTGTGAGTGAAGAAGACATTTTCCCACATTCTGTAGGGAACTGAAGTTCTTAGTGAATGTGTATTGTTTGACAGGGGCATGGCCACATCAAAGAGCAATGCCTCTGCCCCACGGGAGTGGCAAAGCCTTCTCCAGGTGAGGTGCAGAGGGATGGCAAAGACTTTCTAAGTCCAACTGTGAATGTTGATGGCATATGCAGAGAATGTCCACCAGGGTTTTCTGCTTCTAGATGTTTATATCCTGAAGACTGCTTTCCTCCAGAGGCTGCACCTACCAAGGTTAACCATGCCTTTGTGTTTAGCTGTCTATAGTAATAACATCACTTCCATGCTAAAGTGTATATCATAAACACAGGGAGCTTCTGCGGGCTATGGTTTCTCCATCAGTGAGCCCAGTCTACTCGGCAGCTTCTTCTCTTTGTGTGTTCAGATACGCCTGTCTTTTCCTCATTCCCTGGATATTCCAGTTAGGTCCATCTCCAGAGACAGGGGATTGCAGTCATAGCCTCTCATTTCTGTCTCACTAACAAGGACAATTTATTATGTTCGAGTATATAACATCACTCAACATCAACCTATTAATCGGAAACATTTAAATTGTATAGTGATTTCATATTAACACCCCTTTAAAAATATTTTGAGACAAAAAAAATCTACTGTCATAGCTGTGGTGGTTTGAATAAGAATGCCCCCCACCAGCTTTATTTATTTAAATGCTTAGTCACCTGGAAGTGGAACTGTTTGAAAGGATTAGGAGGTATGGCCTTGTTGAAGAGGTGTTGCCTTTTGAAAGAAGTGTGTCACTAGGGGTCAGCTTTGAGGTTTCAAAGTCCAAGCCAGCCCCAGCCCAGACTCTCTCTCTGTCTCTCTGTGTCTCTCTGTCTGTCTCTGTCTCTGTCTCTGTCTCTCTCTCTGTCTCTCTCTCTCTGTCTCTCTCTGTCTCTCTCTGTCTCTCTCTCTCTCTCTCTCTCTCTCTCTCTCTCTCTCATTCCTTTGTTCCCCCCACCTGAAGTTCATGGTGTAAGGCTCTCAAATACTTCTCCAGTGCCATGTGTGCCACTATGCTCCCCACTGGGATANTCTCTCTCTCTCTCTCTCTCTCTCTCTCTCTCTCTCTCTCTCTCTCTCTCTCTCTCTCTCTCTCTCTCTCTCTCTCTCTCACTCATTCCTTTGTTCCCCCCACCTGAAGTTCATGGTGTAAGGCTCTCAAATACTTCTCCAGTGCCATGTGTGCCACTATGCTCCCCACTGGGATAATGGACTAACCTCCGAACTATAAGCAGGCCCTCAATTAAGCGTTCTTCTTGTTGTTTTAATAAGAGTTGCCTTGGCCATGGTGTCTCTTCCCAGCAGAAGAACAGTGGTTAAGACAGTAGCCGAGGCTAACCTCAAATTCACAACAATCTTCCTACCTCCATCTTCCAAGTGTTGGGATTAAAGGTGTGATGTGGGCAGGTGAGATGGCTCAGTGGGTAAGAGCACCGACTGCTCTTCCAAAGGTCCCGAGTTCAAATCCCAGCAAGCATATGGTGGCTCACAACCATCAGTAACAAGATCTGATGCCCTCTTCTGGAGTGTCTGAAGACAGCTACAGTGTACTAACATATAATAAATAAATAAATCTTAAAAAAATAATAAATAAAAATAAAGGTGTGATGTGCTGTGGCTGACTCTGGTACCTGTTTCTGAAATGTGTCTTTTCCCAGGCATGGTGGCACATACCTTTAGTCTCAGCCCTTGTGAGGCATAGGCAAGCAGATCTCACAAATTCTAGATAATCCTGATCTACACAGGGAGTTCTAAGCCAGCCAGGGCTGTATGGTCAGAACACACACACACACACACACACAGAGAGAGAGAGAGAGAGAGAGAGAGAGAGAGAGAGAGAGAGAGAGAGAGAACACAGAAATATCTTTTAATATTTTGTGTATGTGTCAATAAACAGAAAGAAAATAGGCATTTCTCAGCCTCTCAAAAGAGACCCTAGAAGCATGAGTTCACAATTCTGCAGTTCTAAGTGTTCTCCTGGTGCCCCTCATTGCTGTTTACACTGAACCTCCTGCCACTTAATGCCCACAGGTTTTTTTCTAGATAATTTCTCTGAGAACATTCCTTCTATTTGATATATTTAAAAATGCATTTATTTTATTTTATTATTTGTCAGAAGAAATTCACAAATCCATCACAGACTCAGCAAGAAAATTTTCTACAAATAAAATTGTATTACTTTTGAGTGGGTCATAGTGGCATATACCCTTTTTAAAGATACTTTTTATGTTTTGAGATTATATCATTTCTCCCTTTCCTTTCTTTCCATGTTTCCTCTTGTTCTCTTTCAGATTCATGTCTCATTTTAAAATGTTTATTACATGTATATGTATACATTTATAAGTTTAGCATATATAAATATATATACACATGTCATATATTTTATTTAACCAATATATGCATGCCTCTATTGCATTTCTAGGGATACACACACACACACACACACACACACACACACACACCCTGCTCAGTCTCTATAATGCTACCTGTATGTATGTTTTCAGGGATGCTCATTTGGTATTGAATCACCAGTTGGTGCCCTCTTCCTTGAATCACCAATTGGTGTCCTTTTCCTTGTAGAAGACTATTTTGCTGACTCTGCATTTCTTAATTTCATTTCTTGAACTTATTTCTGTAAGTTTGTGGTCTCATGGTCTTTCCCAGTTCTCTTTGGCATGTCTACTTTTATCCTCATTTGGATCACGTTTAAGCAGTCATGTTGGTGAGACTTCAAGGGTGTTCCTTCTCTGATTTCAAGGAGACACAATCCTACAGCATGCCTCCTGTTCCTCTGGCTCATACAGTCTTTCTGCCTCCTCTTCTATAATGACCTATGAGCCTGTTATGCAGGAATTGTGTTGTAAATGTATCAGTTGGGACTGAGCTCCACAGCTCTATGTTTTAAATCAGTTCTAGTTTTATGTAATGCTCTCCATCTGTTGCAAAGAGAACTTTTCTTGGTTAGGGGTGAAAACTACACATGTCTATATCCACAAATGGTTTAATAAAGTAGCAGTTGAAGGTTCTTTTCCAAGATCCATGGCCACACTAGCCCTGGGTTGGCTAGGTCTCCAGTACCAGACATGGTTTTAATCTTATAGAATGTAATTCCAGTTCCAGATCTCTTGGTTATCACCGAGGTATGCATTCCACTACTGCGTTCTTAGGGTTAGCAAACCATGTCCTTCCTTTTGGTTCATAGGCATCATGGCTGGATAGGACTCCTGACTGCTTCCCTCCTTCCTTTGGAATCTTAAGTGGCACCTTCTGGTACCATGAAATCTAGTCCTCAGTGAGGAGTGAAGTGGAAACGTCTGCTTTCTTTGAAAAGTCAGTTACATCAAATGATGTTCTGCTGGGCCACACAGGTAAAAGGATGTTTTGCTAAAGTATACACGTGGAAGGATATGTGATAATTAGAAACAATGTAAATATGACCCTACAGACAGTAGGAGCTAGAGCATTGGTTTACCTTGTTCCTCCTTGCTAGTGTTCACTGACGACACACATGTTCGGGTTCACCTTACATTGCGTTGCTCAGCGTCACCCATGATGACTTCATAGAGAGAAACTCACCAAAGAACTTCTTGTGAGGTTCCTGTAGCTTCTTGCTGCCTCCAAGGAGGACTTGGGCTGGTTGGTGAGCCTCAGGGTTTCTTCTGGATCGAACTTCCCTTGCTGATTCACGTGTGGTATCTGTCAAGTGGACTGGACTTCAGCGGCTGATTCATGTTTGGTGTTTGCTAGTGGACTGTACTGAGAACAACGAAGATTGGAATTGCCCCCAAAGAACTATTTCTAAGCAGGTCCACTTCTCCCTGTATCCTAATAACCCTTCTTTTCCTCTACTTTTGGTGGGTGGTGGGCTAGAGGGGAGGTTGGGAAAGGTTGAAGAAATCTATTAAAGTAGGTTGAGAAAAATATATGCCTACCGAGGAGGCTTTGGGTTCAGCTCAAACATGAGTTTCTGGGCCCTCTGTCTGAAGTGCACAGAATCTTCAGCAATAGGAGGCAACAAGACAATAGCAACTGCATACAAGATTTCAGGAGTCTTTTGGACATCCCTGACCAACAGTTCAAAACAGGCCTTCTCATTCCTGATGTTAGGTTTTTTGATTTGTTTGTTGTTTTGTTGTTGGTGGTGGTTTTTTGTTTTTTGTTTTTAGTTTTTTTGTTTTGTTTTGTTTTGTTTTGTTTTAGGTAGTCTATGGCATTGTCAGCATTGTCAGCCCAGAAAGGAAAATTTCATCCAAACTCTCTCTCTCTCTCTCTCTCTGTGTGTGTGTGTGTGTGTGTGTGTGTGTGTGTGTGTGTGTGTTTATACATGTATATTCACATACATATATTATGGGTAATATATATATATATATATATATATATATATATATATATATATATATACTTCCTTATGACTTTTCCAGATAATCTTACTATTAATCTCTTCTTGCTCCTTCTATATTACTCTCCCCCTCCCCTCCATAATTAGATCCCTCTTGTCTTACTCAATTTCCACTTCAGATCAGTAGTACACCGCTGCTTCCTCTCTTTGCTCTCTCCAACACCTCACCCTGCACTGGACATCAGTCCTTTTCATTTTCCTGTTTCTTCAGTTATTCTACATTATATATTCATATCCAAAGATTTGGAGCTAGGACCCACAGACGAGAGCACAAAACATTTATCACTCTGGGTCTGGATCACCTCACTTAACGTCATCTCTTCTAGTTATAGCCATTTACCCCGAAATCTCACAGCTGAAAAGTATTCCACGGTGTAAGGTATATTTGGTGCATTTTTTAATGAACAACAGCAATGATATGAATCACCACTGCATGGATTGATGAAAGCAATTATAAATCCTTCCCTCAATAGAATTACTATTCCCACAGACATGACCACATACACCTTTAGCATGAAGTAAAAAAAAAAAAAGAATTATACAGTTCAGGAGTAAACAAAATTACTCAAATTCAGAAAGAACGGAATTGTTTTAGTTTTTTTGTTTCTCCAGTAAAACACTGGCCAAAAGCAACTTGAGGAGTGAAGGATTTATTTCATCTTATGTTTCTACATAACAGTTTATTGCTGAGGGAAATCTAGGTAGGAAATCATCAGAAACTTGGAGGTAAGAAGTGAAGCAGAAGCCATGATAGAATGATGCTCACTGGCTTGCTCAGCTACCTTCCTTATACAATCCAGGACCACCTGTCCAAGAGTGGCAACAGTTACAGTGGTGTGGCCCCACCCACATCAGACCTTAGTCAAGAAACTGCTCCACAGACATGACCAGAGGCCAAGCTGATGGAGGCAATTACTCAGTTGAGGTTCGCTCCTCCCAGATTTCAGTTTCTGTCAAGTTGACTAAAGCTAACGAGCACCGAGATGTAAGATTTGGACCTATGGGCAATGCTTACCCAGAATGTCTGTCACAGGGAAGATTTGGCATCATAGTCAAAAGGTCCTTTGGCCTCTTTTCTCACATCCCAGCTTTAGCCTTACTTACCATTCTTTACCACGAATGTATTCTGACAAACATGTGTGAGAAGACAATGCTCTACTCACAGAAGATGCAGCCACAAGTGTCCCCAACCTTCTATTGCCAGAGCTCCAGGCCACTCTCTACTTCACTTTCGTTACTTTAACTGAAGTCATCACAACGACTCTCTTGTGAATTCCTATCCAGCCCATCCTAATGGGTAATAATATCCTTTCATCCAGTCTAATATTACAAAGATAAAACTAAAAATGTGACAGCTTAAACTTTATTAAATCAGGAGACATAGGGGTAAGAAATAAGTATGTGAGCTCTTAATTATTCCAGTTTAACATCCATAGATTCATTTGACTAAGATATTCGAAAGCACTCAGCATCTAATTTCATTCCTTCCATCCTGTCACTTTCTGTATATGTTGAGCAAAATTATTAATGAAGAATAAAAGTTAATATTTTGAAAGTAGATTTGTCTTCTCACATGTTAGTTTGCATTGTGCTTGTCACCCGAGGGTAAGCATCAAAGACCAGGTGGTCATCTCAGCTCCTAGAGGCTAAGAAGTGTTTGGTCATCTTTCAAAGAAAAAAATTAAAACTATAACAGGAAAGATTAAATGAGTTCAGAATACTGGTAGAAATACCCCCCCCACACACACACACACAAAGCCTTCGAACCGTAATCTCCATCTCTACAAGAGAGTCATAGCAACACAGCACCTGACCCTGAGATCCCACTTGACACATCAGTGTGCAGTTTCTCCAAATTAGACTCACATCCATAAGGGGAGGAAGATTTCACACCGATCACATACCCAAGTTTCTCAGATTAAAAACCCACAAATGACCTGTAGACAGGGAGGAACCTGCAGAGAATTCTCCCAGCTTTGCAGGCTCCAAGTTCTTACCAGTTTGTTGGGGAGGCAAAACTGCACACCTCAGAGTTCCATGGTTCCTAGATTATTACTGATACACACAGGGGTGGGCTGTTTGTTTTTTTTTTTTGTTTTGTTTTTTTTTTTACTAATGTATACTTTAAGAAAACAAATTGAACTATCCCAGGACATCTGAAAGGAATTCTGTTAAAGAACCTTTCCTGGTACTACACATGTAGATATACCTAAAGTGAACAAATCCTCTTTGACTGTTAGAATTATAATATTAATGTCCTGTGAGGGTATATTAAAAAAAATGAATGAATGCAAATGACGGAAGGCCTCAGATTAACTCGGGTTAAGACAATGTTAAATTTATTTCTTCCAAACCTCATGTATCTATTGAATAGCCAAATATTTATCTTGTCATTTTGTTATTCTTGGTATTGTGTTTCCAGGAGATGGCTGCTCCACAACAATACCCCCACTCTGGACACCAGTCGTGTCTCTGAACGTCAGCTAATGCAAAGGAGAGGAAAAGACGCAAGCATCCTTCCCTTTCGGAACTCCCCTTCCACCTGCATCTGCACATGCCCATAGCCAAGTGCAGGTGAAGACAGAAGTTACAACTCTCCTCAGAAATCCTTAGAGCATCCCAGAGGTACTCCTGGTGGAAGCAAAGGAGTCCGATTATGCTGGTTGTCTTTAATCAACTTGATACAAAGCTAGACATATCTGAGGAGAAGAACTCATAACCGAGAAAATGCCTCCAGAAGATTAGCCTGAAGGAAAGTCTGTAGGGTATTTTCCTTTGGGCATGACGGCGCTGTAAACTGCTTAAAGGTTATCCTTGTATTATTAAAATGCTGATTTCTCTGCTACCATATCTGATTGCAATCAAGACATGGTCAATCTTATTCTAAGAATCTCCAGTTGGGTCTCAATGATGTGCAAACATTGCTACCTTATTTATTCTCTGATTTGTCAATAAGAGCTGATAAGCCAGTGACTAAGCAAAAGTGAGAATAGGGCTTCTGATCCCAGCCACAGGAGGGGTGGAGAGAGGAGGAAGACTGATTCTCCATGAGGAAAGGGTCTAGGAGCCACCATGGGAACAGGCCTGAAGCAGAGAGGGCCAGATCAATACCAAAATGCAAGTATCTTGTGGATTTTGGCTGAGAGGTAGCCAGATTACCTTAGAGGAATAGAATAGATTAATAACTGCTCAGCTATAGTGCTGTAAAGCTTAATTAAATAAATCTTACAGTCTCTGAATCCTTTATTTGGGAGCTAGTCCACATAAAGAAAATATTATAACTTTTAAAATTGTATGAACATTCTCTCGATCAATGCTTGATGTGGTAGGACCCCACCCACCGTGGAAGGGCCATATCTGGGCAGATCATCCTAGAGGGTACAAGAAAGCAGTCTGAAGAAGTCGTGAGAGGACGCCAGCAGGCGACTCCCCTCCTTGGTTTCTGCTTCAGTTCTTGTGTTCCAGTTCTCAGCTGGAATTTCTGCCCTGACTGCCTTCAGTGAGAGATTGTTACCTGAAAGTATAAGATGAAAAGAATCCTTTCCTCCCCAAGTTGCTATTGCCCGGGTGTTTTATCACAGCAATAGAAACCCCAACTTAAGACATAGATGCTTTGAGCTGTATAACAGTTGGACAATTTTGGCCCAGCAACTATTTTTCTGTGTAGGTACAGCAAACATTTATGAAGGCTTTATTATAGACCAATTAACAATCCTTTCCTTACTTACACCTTAACACTGTCAGAAAATGGTCAGATTAACCATCAGGAAGAGCTTTCTAAATCCAGACTTGTGCCTAGATGTACCCTTGTCCGTGAACTGTAAGAGAGCCGTGGGCTATTAGAAGTGAACTAGTCTAGATAATAAAGAAAGAAATGAGAAAAACAATATCCCACAGGAGCAAAGTGTATGCTTTATATAATTACGTGATTCTATAAAAAGCTCAAATTAAGGCTTACTATATTGCTGAAAGTCTGGCTTTCTGGCCTCAGTCTAGTGCTACAACAGACAGATTCAATAATATTGGTGGTTGCTTTTCCTTTTGCACTTATCCTACTGAGAAAGCACTATATAATCTGTCTAAACCAGAGGGTTCCAGAACATTAGTTATGTTGACCTCTGTGGGGGAGGACTGTCGGTGATTCTATGTTGACTTTTCTTCTTCAGATTTTCTCATTGTGAATCTAGTACTTTTGAAATTATACTAAATAACAGTAATTTTGAAATCATGAAAATGTCCATTCAAAAGCCATCATTAAAATATGTAAAGAAAGATTATTCAACAGCTATTTATGCATATATAAATCAATATACATATATACATATATTCTCCATACACACATACATCTTATTTTAGCTATGTATTTCTTTGTAGCAAACAATTATAAATTTAGTGGCCTACCTAGAAAATCAATAACACTTGTTATCTGACATTTTCTGTGTATCAGGAAAATTCCTGATAGCAATTTGTTTGGACAGCCTGGCTCAGGGTCTTTCATGGAGTTAGGCTGCTGTGAGAGGCTCCAGATAGGAGACTGAGGTTGACGAATCTTTATGTGTCAGTCACATGACCCTGTAGCATGCCTGGCCACATGAGCCTCTCCATACACAATTAGAATTCCTAACATGACCAAAGAAGCAGCAACTCAGTGGCCACAGATACTTCTATGACTTGATATCTGAAATGGTGCACATCTCTGTCATCAAAAGCTGGTTATTAGAAGGGGGTCATTGAGCCTTGTCCAGCCATGAAATGAATGAATGAATGAATGAACTAAATGGCTTTTTAACGGGAATATCAGAGAGAGACTTTATGGAAATATTTTAAAACTCGCATACTCTATGTTCTCCAATAGAAAAATAAATAAATACATAGACAAGCACACACAGTTTTCTTTATCTTAAGGTTATCTTTGGAGCAGAAATAAGATAACTTACAAAACTCTCTGTACTTGGGGAGGATAGAGAACATCTTTTTTGAGTCATTTCTCTCCTTCAACCACAGACTGTAGTGCAGAATGCAGACCACCAGGCTTGTTGTGGTGGCAAGCACTTGTACTGATGGAGCCGTCCTGCAGTCCCTCCACTCTTTTTTACATAAGTTTTTAAGTTCGAACACAAAGTAACCACTTCATGATGCCATGTTCCTTAAGTTAGCACACGAAGTAAAGGCTTTGTGACACCATGTCTTTATGTCAGCCTATTTCATTTTCTTTACCCTGCTCTCTACTCTCCTTCCCCCTCCTTCCCCCTCTGGCTATCCGTTTTCTTTTCCTCTTCATTCCGTGCTTTTTAAAAAAAAAATGTAAAAATTTCTTTTTGAAGAGTTAAGTTTTACAAAACATTTCAGTTTATAGTCCTGATTATTTGTGGTGCCTGTGGTAAAATTAATTGCAAGCGAAACTTAGAATTGATAATCTTAGAACATCATACCTTTCCTGTTAATGAATATAGGATATATGTCTACTTATATCTTATTTGGTGTCCCTTGATTGTCATGATTTTCTCTGAAGAGATTAAATACAATTGTGTAGTTTGCTGCATTTATTACTAAGGATTTGTATACTTATTACTATACTGAATAACTATTCACTGATAGCATTATATTCTTTCAAATTGTATCTGATTGTTTATTATTGTGGTACAGAAATTAGCATATACTTAAACTAGTATCATATCTCGTCGTCTCTCTTTGTTCTTTCATTAAATCAAATATTTTCTCTAATTCTGTAATTTAAAAAAAATTACAGTGTTGAATGTGGTTTACAACATTATAGACCATTAATGATGTGTGTGTGTGTGTGTGTGTGTGTGTGTGTGTGTGTGTGTGTAACTTACAGTTACAAATAAATTCTTATGAATGATAGATGGAAAAATATTGATAATTTCATGAACTGGTTGACTCTAGAGCTGTGAGGAACAAGGAAAGAGAAGTCAGTGGGGTTTCTACTGTAACACTGAGTGTTCATTTTTACAAACGAAAAATCAAGGGGCAAATGTTGAAACTTCAATTAATGGTACAGAGTAGTGGAGGATTTTTAAATAGCTCTAGTTTTTCTAACCTTTTATCTTTCTTTTACATGCTGTGTAGGTGTGTGTGGATGCCTATTCGTGCGTGAGTGATGGTTCAGGAGTGAGGTGGATCCCTGTTTCGTTCACTGGGGAAGCATGTCTCACTTTAACCCAAAGTTTGTCCATCAGCAAGCTTAGCTGTCCAGCTTGCCCTGAGACGGTCTCCATCACACTCAACTTGCTGTCAAGGGGTTTGGAGGCCGGCCTCGAACTCAGAAATCTGCCTGCCTCTGCCTCCCAAGCGCTGGGATTAAAGACATGCACCACCACTGCCCAGCTTCTCGCCTTTCTCTTAATTTTTCCTTTTCCGAAGTTTCCAGGGCCTCTTTGACTAATACATGCACAGCAACCAAGCTGGCTAAAGCCCCAGGCACAGTGTTCTTTGTAGTATTTTGCTCTCTGTTTATTTCTTTATGAGGCTTCCAAATTCTACTTAATATAAATGTCCCAACATTTCACAGTCCTTTTCTATCCAAGAAGAGGTGTAGGGGGAGGAACGCCCTGGAAAAAATTGTCACTCTGTGGAGATGCGGGCTGCTGGGTTGCTAGGTTCTTAGCTGGCTTCGACTCTGGCATAGGAACAGACAGAAGCAAGGGAAAGTGCGCGCTGTGGGAGGAACAGGTTGTACTTTTGCAGTTTGGGGTAGAGAGATCAGTGCAGTGTGCGCCCTGAGTGAGGGGAGTCTGAGCTACAGGGTTGGAAATGTCTTCAGCATCCTTACCCGCAGCAGCCACCAGGGTGTATCCGCCCCACCACGCCCCGTGAAGGCGGAGACCTCTGAGCTGCAGCCTAGCGTCCAGCGTACCCAGGGACTTGCTGCACCGGCTCCTTCCATCACTCTGGCAAACTTGAAGGCAGGCAAAACCTGCAGGGGAGTTTAGCCAGGTGGGAGCCTGCTTCCCAGCCTCAGAACCTGCCCTTGCGCAGACGCAGACATGAGCTATCAGCAGCCACAGCTGAGGGGTCCTCTGCAGGTAAAACTGGCAACAGGGGCAGGAGCTCGACAACTTCCTTAAGTTTCAGGCTGGCGTTTTGGTTTGGCAAAAGGGGGGTAGATCTGACTTAATCTGATCTACACCTATTTGGCAAACACTTTTCAATAACATCAATACCTCTTTAATTTCATGAAATCATGTGATTGACTCCTAACAGACTCCGGAGTTGGGTCAAAGCAGTTGGGCAGCTACAACATGGAGACTTAAGGATAGACTTTAAGTTCTTTTGGATTGCTGGCCATTCTTGTTTTCCCTGCTTATTGGCATATTATTAACACTATAGGCATAACTTGATGTCATTACTATGTTTGAATCCTTCATTGCTTATTTGTCTGACTCTTTTTTTTTTCTTCCCATTTTCAAACTAGTAAAATCATTATTTTATCTATTAAAATAGAGAGAGACAGACTCGAGTGACAGAGACAGCCTGGTCTCCGGACATGAACACGGAGGGAAATCCAGTCAGTCTGCCGCTGTTTTCAATGTAGTCAATTCTGTTATAGGATCTGGGATCATAGGTAAGCCACCTGTGTCTGGTTCTGGTTATGAAGTAAAAAGACAAGCTTTTCAAAGTGTTATTATGATGCTAGCATTCGCTAAAACTTCAACGGAGTAATTGCTGGTTTTCTTCCACAAAAGTTTTTATATTTTTTTCCGTCATAGTAATGATCTGTCCTCTTTATGGGGAAGATGCACTGTTTCCTTCCACAGCAGACAATAGCATCCTCCAGTTGGGGAGAGGCTGCACAGGGGCCGGGGAAATGGGCTTTTCATAGATTTCCTGGTTAGTTGATCATGTCAACTAATGCATTTGTTTCTTCTTTCTTTCTGATGCAGACTGTATTACAAAAACCATCTTAGTATCAGTGTGAAACTTGCAGATTCTTGCATATATTATGTGTACAAAAGCTCAATGGGAGACTTTTAAGAATCCTATGAAAATTAAACTAGATAATATCTCCTTGTGCACCTATATGATCTTAAATTTAAAATGTGAGCTTATGAAATATTGTTTACATCTAGTTATTAATAGAATTCATTTACAACAGTGCTTACAGTTGGTAAGAATAGTCCCTGTTATCCCAACAAATTAGGAGCAAGGGAAAGCTTCTATAAAAGTACAAACTTTAAAAGCTATTGCATTCCATTAATAGAAGTATTATTTTCCAGTGTTTATTATTCTTTTTGTAGCTGGAGACATTCCATTTCAGAAAAGGCAAGGAAAACAAGAACCTATCTACTGCAATGCCCACCAAATATATAACTCTTTAACTATAAAATTTCCAGACTTTAATTTTCTTAAAAGTATAAGTTTATCAAATGGGTAGCTTTTTATTTTTATTTATTTCTTATTTCATTTTATATGCATGTATAGGTGTTTTGCCTGTATATATATATATATATATATATATATATATATATATATATATATATATATAACAGGATAACCTGGAACAGGAGTTCCAGGATGGATGTGAGTCACCATGTGGGTGCTGGAAAATAGGTATTTGGTAAGAGCAACAAGCACTCTTAACTGTTGAGCCATCTCTCTAGCCCTTGAGTTAATTTCATTTTTTTTCACAAGATACTGTGATTTCTGGCTTTACATTAATCCATATACACGTTTTTTAAATGAACAATAATTTGGAGGTTTCTGAGGTGAAGCAGAAGCGAGCATGGGCACATGCTTGTTTAAAAGCCTGTCTCCGTGTATCACGGGAGTATGGAACGTTCAACCTGACAGAATTCTAGAATTCCTGATGTGAAAACTTTCCCAGGCTAATCCAATATGGCGATGCCAGAATGTTCCCCTTCACTGCCCTCAGCAGAATTATTTAAAAGAGAAATTTTTTTTTTCTGAAAAAGACATATTCTGGGTAGAAGTGCTTAAATTATTTTACTTTGGATATTTTATAGTCTATAATCTAAAATCTAAAATGACCCCTATGTACAAAGCAGTGAAAAATACTGTTATAAACCCCACTTTGCTTTCCTGTCCCTCCGCATGCTCTCTAGTTTTTTTACATGGTTCCCCCACTTGAGCTCCGGAATCAGTCTTCCCTAAGATCCTACAGCTGTACCCTGGTGCTTTCCTCAGCAGCATGGAGGGAAGGGGTCATCGTTCTCTGAAGAGTCCAGGGCACTAACCACCACTCGGAGAGAAGCATTGTCTGTGTGAACTGGAATCAGGTTTTCATGTGCTGCTTTTTAATTCTTCTTCTGTCATCTCATGTGCTGGCTTTCTTGACAGGTCCTTAACCTAATGACATCCCAATCTGGAATAAGTGCTAATGTGCTGATATTTGATTTTGGACTACCCCATCCCACATACAACTTTTTAATCACTTATACAATTGACTTTACCTTCTATATATGAACTGTGAGAGCTTTTTTTGCATTTTCTAGGTGCCTTTTTGATGTGAGGTTGGGGCATTTTATGTTTTTTCCAGGATTGCCTTATTCAATGAAGCAAGCTGGATTTCCCTTGGGAATACTGCTTCTATTCTTGGTCTCATACATCACAGGTAAATAGCGTATAACTGCATATCCCTACAACTTTAGTTGTGCAATGACTTCTTCACTTGCACAAATATACCCTGCAATTGGATTTCCTACTTAATTAAGAAGTACATCAAAGCATCCTAAGGAGTTTAAGCCCCACATCTGAGGAGATTTGCTTTGCTTCCTAATCCCTTAACCAGATTAGTAAGGGTAGCACGCTATGTCACAAAGCTTAACGCTGGCCATGTGGCTTTTTCACTTCAAGCAGAGCATGGTGGATGAGAAAAATCATTTCCAAGACTGGTGGCAGCTAAGAGGACACTACTCCCCAGTGCCCAAGGCAGAGCTATGTGGCAGGTGCATGCAGATGGGCAGCCATTGTCGGCTGTGTTTGGGTAGGTGATGCTGGGGTGTGGGTGTTCACCTGGCAAGGCCAGCCCCTTCTCTCCAGTGCTGCCCACGTGTGCTGTGTCTGCCAGTGCCTTCCCACACAACAGAAAGCTGCTTCCAAATTGCTTTCTGCTCCCCACTCATCCAACATCCATTCACACCCACAGGTTGCCACTCCTCAGGTAAAGCCAAGTTGAGCACTCAGACCAGGTCTCCTCGCTGTAATTTTCAATCCAGCCAGTCCTGCCATCCCACCCGCTTACTTTGTGAAACTTTTTCTCTGACTTAGGATCAGGGTGAAAGAGACAGCAGTCATCAACAGATATAGGGGGCTTTGTTTACATTTTTGATTTTGTTTGTTTGTTTTTGTTTTGTTGCTGTTCTCTTGCTGTGGTGACAGTTATCAGCAGTAATCTAGATGAATGCCTTATACCAACTAGTGGACAACCCCACAACTGCCCCCTCTTTGAACCTATTGCCTGGGCCTCAAGAAACCCCCTTCCTGTGAGTTTATACACTTTTCCCAACCCCCTAGTTTCACAAGGGATTCAGGCAATTACTGTTAACAGTCCAAAACCCAGTCAAACTTTGTTTCAACTACAGGGAAGGGGTAGTGCAATGGGGTCCCCAAGATATCCTATATAGTCCTGGGGTGTTGCTAGTCTCCACCCAAGACTCCCTCCTTGACACACCCGTTTCTTCTGCCTTATCCAGTCATTCCATGAAGTGTGTGTGTGTGTGTGTGTGTGTGTGTGTGTGTCCCTCTGAGTTTAACTACAGTAGCTTGCATGAGTAGAGGCAGGGGTTATTAATAGAACATGGACAACTTACCATTGGCTATACCACTGAAGAAAATGATAACTTCCCTTGCCGCCCAGCCACCATTAACGAGGAAGGGTGGAGTCTCATGAGCCTCTCCTCAGTGGGCATGATGGGCTGTTAATGGACCCCTATCTTGTGCAGGTGGTAAAGAGTTCACGGTGCATGTGGAATGTCATGTCCAAAAGACACTGTTTCATAGCCCCCTTCCCTCCTGCTGGCTCCTATGTTCTTTGGCTCCCTTTTTTACAATGTTCCTGAACAGTAGAAGGGGCAGTAAATATGTCCCACTTAGGGTGAAGCCCTCAGTTGAGATCTATGCATCAACTCTCTCCCACTGCAAAATGCAGCTCCTCTGACCAGGACCGAGAGAAACATTAATCTATGCATACAAATACAAGTATCTTTAAAAGCCTGGTCATTTTTGAATTTCCTGCTTCCCAGTGAGTGCTGACAAATATTTAATTTCCACCCAGGTGTATTACCCTAGCTTTAGCACATTGTAAACACACAATTATAAATCAGCAGGCAGAGAAAATTAAACATCTCACCTGTGTGTCAGGATTGGAAGAAAAGGAATAGTTTGGTAAGCCTACATCCTATTACATCTAAATAAATCATAACAGAAGTAGACTGCTCAGTTGCTGGTCCACCCCCGATGTACAATGTCACCAGAGTCATGTATGCACTGTAAGCTTACTCTCAGGAGTAATGAGTGATCAAGTCACCTGCTAACAGCATCCAAACCCTTAAAGAATCTTAATCAAGCCAAGATTCCCTTCACAAAAGCCAACCAATTTATATCTGGATATAGTCATTTCCTTTCTTGTTTTAAGAACAAAATCTGCAAGTATAGTATATTAATTTTTTCCTTAAATTCACACTAAAATTGTTGTTTTTTTTTTAATGGAATTAGTCTTGTTTTAAAAAGCTATGGCTCTATGGGACAACATTGTAATTAAAATCTTAAGTTTTCAAGTTAGGCTCCCATTTAAATCCGGTGTCCTTAACCCTGTAGTCCTTATTAGCCATTTGACCCTATAGAAATTACTTAGGAACACTACAATTAAATTGTGGTTTATCTCTAGATTTCTTTGAGATAAACAGGCTAACATAAAACTTGCTATGGGGTAGAAGATGACCTTGAACTTCCTATTTCCTCCACCTCCTGAGTACTGAGATTACGGGCGTCGGGCCTAGTCTATGTGTTGCTGGGGATCACACACAAGGTTTATATATGATAGACAAGCCCTCGACAACTGAGCTACATCTCCAGACATCTATGGTTTTTCTCTTGCCTATGTATATATCACTTGGTCTCACTGTGATATTCTGGCTGCCCTGGAACTTGCTATGTAGAGCAGGCTGGCCTCAAACTCACAGAGATCTACCCACCCCTGCCTTGCAAGTGCTAGTGTTAAAGGTGTGTGCATGTGTGTACGCATGAATATATGTGTATGTATGAATATATGTGTATGCATGAATATATGTGTATGCATGAATATATGTGTATGCATGAATATATATGTATGCATGAATATATGTGTATGCATGAATATATGTGTATGCATGAATATATGTATATGCATGAATATATGTGTATGCATGAATATATGTGTATGCATGCATCACACCCAGCCTCCTTTGCTTTCCTACAGCCTCTGATGAAGCCTTCAGATCAACAGGTAGTAAATGTTAGTCGTTCTTCTACTGCAAGCATGTGGGAGACTCCTAATCTCATTCCTCTCTGCTACACCTGGGAGGGGCACGAGAGCACATTCCAAGAACAGTTCTGTATTTTTGAGGAAACTGAGGTCTCGAGCCCGTTTTCTAGTTTTCTTGATGTCTTCTCACAGACTCTCCCACAATTCCATTCTCAGGCCATGTTCCAGTGTCCCAACATGGTGGCCCTTACTTAGAATCTCAGCACTCAGGAGGTTGAGGCAGGGAGATGAGGGTTTCAAAGTCATCCTTGGATGCATTGCAAGTTTGAGCTCAGCCTGGGTTACATGGGCATTCTTTTGTTTTCTAAGACGATTCATTTGAGGCATGCAAACGCTTTGCATCAAATGCTTTAATCAAACACATTTTATACCAAGTGACTTGTGTTTCGTTTTGTTTCACTACAGACTTTTCTCTAGTTTTATTGATAAAAGGAGGAGCCCTCTCTGGAACAGACTCCTACCAGTCTTTGGTTAACAAGACCTTTGGATTTCCCGGGTACCTGCTGCTCTCTATCCTACAGTTTATGTACCCTTTCATAGGTAAGAGAGATGACTGTGAAGACAGGATGCTACTAGTTGGTACCAGCATGGTCCTTTTTGCATGAATAACAGTAGCTTTAAATGTACTAAATGTACTAAATGTAGACATTTGGGAGTCATCAAAGACAATTAGTAGCTGTAGTGTTGTCCAAATTAAGTGTTTGCATATTAACTATTTTCTTTCTGATTTTGTGGTACTTTCTTTCTTTTTTTTTTTTTTTAAAGATTTATTTATTTATTATATGTAAGTACACTGTAGCTATCTTCAGACACTCTAGAAGAGGGTGTCAGATCTCGTTATGGGTGGTTGTGAGCCACCATGTGGTTGCTGGGATTTGAACTCAGGACCTTTGGAAGAGCAGTCGGGTGCTCTTATCCACTGAGCCATCTCACCAGCCCTTTGTGGTACTTTCAACCTATTCTGTGAATATATTTTCCAAAATGAATGGGGATTTAGTTAATGTTTTGGTTTCTTTACGTGTCCTATTCTCTCCCCCGACCCCGGTCATCAGAATATATATAAGTATATAGCATATATACATTCACACAAAAATATCACACACTCTCACACACATACACACAAAGACATACATACATACACATATATTCATGTATACACACAAATGCACACAAACACTGTATAACTGCAATGTATAACTTCATACACACACAAATGCACACAAACATTATATAACTGCAATGATTTGAGATTGTGAATGACAGTAAGTCTCTCTTAAGGCCTAATACAGTTATTTTTGTTTTATTTTGTTTTTTGAAAACATAAGGATTTGGGGGAGTTGTGTACCTATGTTTGTACTACAGTTGTGAAAATGTTGACCACTCCTTCTTAAATAGATAAAATGTTCATATAAACGAATGACCAAATTTATTTCATTTATAAAACATCTTATTCATTCTTTGAGAATTTCAATGTTGACTTCATATTTTATATTAAAGTCAAAGAAGCTTGGAGTAAGTCTACATGTTTCCACAAAAATATAAAATATGCTCCCTGCATTTCAATTGAGGGTATTTTGAGGGGGGATTATGCCTTTAAATTTTACTATGGTTATTTGATTTCAATTTAAGCAGCACAATATGTTCCTGAAAAAGTGTTTGCAGACTAACCTTCAACAACAAAATAAATCACATTTTAAATGAGTGTCAAACTCAATTTTTGAGAGGATTCTAGGATAAACCAAGTATAAAGTGAGAATCTTCCGGAAGCTCAAGTTGACACTCTGATGTAAATCTGTCAAGTGTAGTACAGCCAGTCTAAGCTTATCCCTGACTAGCTTACAAATAAATGTGACTCGGACTGTGGTTATTTTCTTTGGCTTTCACAATCACTGGGGGGTCAAATCTACTCTTCTAACTGCTGGCCTGGCTGCCTCCCCAGCGGTGTACCCCAGATACTTGCTGTTTCTCCTGACCATGTGTCCATCTTCAATCTCCCCTCATGGCAGCTGCCTCTCTCTCCTTCTTCCTCCTCCTCCTCCCTCTTCTCATCTCCCTCCCCAAACCCACCTATCTCTAATCTCTCCAGTAACTGGCTCTAGCCAATTTTTTATTTTATTATTATTATTTTTTTAAGATTTATTTATCCTGGATGGTCCTTCCTTCAGTCTTGGCTTCGAACTTTGTCTCTGTAAGTCCTTCCGTGGGTATTTTGTTCCCCGTTCTAAGAAGGAACAAAGTATGCACACTTTGGTCTTTATCCAGAGACTGCCCCACCCGGGATCCATCCCATAAACATCCACCAAAAGCAGACACTATTGCATATGCCAACAAGATTTTGCTGACAGGACCGTGATATAGCTGTCTCCTGTGAGGCTATGCCAGTGCCTAGCAAATATAGAAGTGGATGCTCACAGTCATCTATTGAACTGAGCACAGGGTCCCCAATGGAAGAGCTAGAGAAAGTACCCAAGGAGCTGAAGGGGTCTGCAACCCTATAGGAAGAACAACAATATGAACTAACCAGTACTCCCAGAGCTCATGTCTCTAGTTGCATATGTAGCAGAGGATGGCCCAGTTGGCCATCAATGGGAGGAGAGACCCTTGATCTTGTGAAGATTCTATGCCCCAGTATAGAGGAATGCCAGGGCCAGGAAGGAGGGGTGGGTGGGTTAGGGAGCAGGGGGAGGGGGAGGGCATAGAGGATTTTTGGAGAGGAAACTAGGAAAGGGGATAGCATTTGAAATGTAAATGAAGAAAGTATCTAATAAAAAGTATTATTTATTTATTTATTTATTTATTTATTTATTTATTTATTATATGTAAGTACACTGTAGCTGTCTTCAGACACACCAGAAGAGGGCAGCAGATCTGGTTACAGATGGTTGTGAGCCATCATGGGGTTGCTGGGATTTGAACTCAAGATCTTTGGAAGAGCAGTCAGTGCTCATAACTGCTGAGCCATCTCACCAGCCCCCTGCCAATTTTATTTAACCAATAGTTTTAAATGAAGGAACAAGGTCTGCACAACAAAAGCTTGTCAACATGAGAAGTCACTCATAATCCTAGAACTTTGGGTATAGAACTTAGCATTACAATACACAGCAACAGAACAAACCTCAACAATCACGTTATCCTTAATCTGCACATACTAGAGAGTATATATAATACGTGTTAAAACTATGTAAATATTTAGAAACTCATAACTTCTGGTGTTTAGAATATGCAAGATAAAATATTACAGCCTTGTCAATGACCATTCTTGTCCCTGTGTTTTCAGCTATGATAAGTTACAACATAATAACTGGAGATACTTTGAGCAAAGTTTTTCAAAGACTCCCAGGAGGTAGGTAAAAATGAGAAATGTGATGGGTTTGCATAAGCTTATGTTGCATAGCCATCACGTAATTTATAAACATTTATAAATAAAATATTTGATGAAGGGTTGTACTACCTCACAGACTTTGCAGTTCCCATAATCCACATCCATCCCAGGCCACAGTTCTATATTAGCTTTTAAGAGTTGCTATTTTTTTTCCGGACATGGAGGTGCATGGCTTTACTAATTCCAACACTCCAGAAGCAGAGGTAGATAGATTTCTCCAGGTTCCAAGTCACACTGATCTATAGAGTGAGTTCCAGGACAGCCAGGGCTA
>NC_034592.1:51582149-51587861 GCF_900095145.1 Mus pahari | reverse complement strand
AGGTGCATGGCTTTACTAATTCCAACACTCCAGAAGCAGAGGTAGATAGATTTCTCCAGGTTCCAAGTCACACTGATCTATAGAGTGAGTTCCAGAACAGCCGAGGCTATATCGTATAACACAAGCTTCAAAAAAAAAAAAAAAAAAAAAGCTAGTTTTCATAAGCTTCCATTTTATTTCTTTAGTTTTGCTTTTTCATTTTTTTTTTTCAGATTACCAAGTAAATGCCACCAAAGAACATTTAGTTTTCCGAGTCTTGCTTCTCAAACTCAGTGGGCTGTATGTAGCTGAGATTTGTCACTCCCTGGGGTTCTATCAGGAGTCCATTATTATTTCTGTTGTTAGGAGTATTCCGTACTATGGAAATACAAAATAACTAGTGTGTTACTCAGCTAAGGAGCATGTGGGGCAATTGTGCGTGTATCACAAACCCTCTTCCTGTTCTGCATGTTACTGTGTCCTGGTTATGAGTGTGACTCAGAAGGCATGTGTCTGGTTGCCTTTTGACTTCGAGGCTACTGGGGGCTGGAGAGATGGCTCCCTGGTTAAGAGCATCGGCTGTTCTTGCAGAAGACCAGGGTCCAATTCCTAGCACTTATATGGTGGCTCACAACCATCTGTAACTCCAGTTCCAGGGGATCCAACACCCTCTCCTGGCCTCCCTGAGCACTAGTCATGTACACGATGCAAAGACGTACATATACCAAAATAGCCATGCACATTAAATAAGTAAATAAATAAATTTTTAAAGAGGCTATTCATGGGAATGTAAAATTCTATGGCATCTTATGAAGTATAAGCTAATATTTTATTATTATGTTTATATTTTGTGGTATATTTCATCTTTCTTTTTAAGCCCACAGTCTTTTTTTTAAGACTTTTTTTTTTTTTTTTACTTCATTAATGTATATGAGTACACTGTCTTCAGACACACCAGAAGATGGCATCAGATCCCTTTACAGGTGGTTGTGAGCCACCATGAGGTTGCTGGGAATTGAACTCAGGACCTCTAGAAGAAGAGTCAGTGTTCTTAACCACTGAGCCATTTTTCCAGCCCTGGTATGTTTCTATTTTAACATGATTGTTTTGTTGTAGTTTATTAACTCAAAATAATCTTTATATATGATTTATGTTTTTTAATTCATTGTTCATAATGAAATGTTTAGGTAGTTAATGTATCACCAATGTGTTATTTATAGCTGCAAACTAAATAGTATTTACTCTATTTTAGTTGATCCTGGAGGTTGGTTTATTAGTCGGCACTTCATTATTGTGGTTTCAACGGTTACATGTACTCTGCCATTGTCGCTGTACCGAGATATAGCAAAGCTTGGAAAGGTAATTTTTACATTTTAAAGATTTATTTATTTATTTATTTTATGTATACAAGTGTTCTGCTTTCATGTACGGATGTGTACCATGGGCTTGCAGGAGCCAGAAGAGAGCAACAGATCTCTGGAACTGTAGTGTTTAGAGAGGGTTGTGAGCTGCCATGTGGGTGCTGGTAATCCATCCCCAGTCCTCTATAGGAACAACCAGTACTCTTAACCACTGAGCCATCTCTCCAGCCCATTTTTACATTTTAAATAGCCCTGAGCTTTATGGATTTATAGCCTATTCAAGTTACAAGCATGTTTGCATACACATATACTAGTTATAAGTATGCTCGAGCAAACTGTGATTAGCTCATTTGAGGAAACTGGTGGTTAGCTATGAATAAAATATGTTCTTCCTTTTTCTCCACTAAAGTAGGTAACATGATATCAGACAATAGTTTTGAATTTAGAAAATATAGAGAACTATATTTAAAGCAAGTCTACAATATTAGAAAGTGTCCCATCCTTTTCATGGATAATTTAAACAGTTAAACTAAGCATGACAAAGAAAGGTTGAGTGTTTGACATCATAAATGCTTAATCTTAGGTAACATTGTACAACTTATGCATGTAACATTGTACAATCTATGCATGTAACATTGTATAATATATGCATGTAACATTGTATAATACGTGTGTAACAAACTTCCTGTGGTACCCCTAATCTATATTATGTTTTGTATATCAGTCAAAATTAATGGCAAATCAAATTATCCCTTAAATGATGTAAAAATCTTTTTATTTGTAAATTCCAATGTCTATTATGCACATTTTACACTTGATGAATTTAAACACCAATTTGTTGATTGATTAATTGTTGAGAAACTGACCTATAATACTAAATTTTTAAAATAAAATTAACTAAATAATTATTTGACTAACCCATAGAAGCTTATTTATATCAACTATTATCTGCCTGTATATTTTTTAAATTTATTTTATGTACATGAGTATACTGTTGCTGTCTTCAGACACACCAGAAGAGGTCGTCTGATACTATTATAGATGGTTGGAGCCACCATATGGTTGCTGGGAATTGAACTCAGGACCTCTGGAAGAGTAGTCCTTGCTCTTAACCACTGAGCCATCTCTCCAGCCCCCTATATGCCTATATTTTATTCTCTTATGACCAAGGAATGTTTCTACTTTACCCAAAAATATAATTGGTACTATGTCCACATGGTTATACATTCTGATAATGATTAATTATGAGATACTTTTACAGTCTGATTTGAAAACTGCAACCATCAAGCACATCACACTCCTTGCTTTCATTTTTGACATAGTTTATCCAGTGATGAAGCCCCTTCTTCCAGGCAGATTTGCACACAGAGTCACCCATTCCTGAGTATTCTTACCATCAGGCTTCCCATCCTTAACATTCATCCAGAGACAAGGAAGGATGTATTAAAAGGCAGGCCAGACGTTGCAGCTCATACCTGTAATCCCAACATTTAGGAGCTGGAGGGAGAGGCAGGCAAATCTCTACAACTTTGAAGCCAACCTGATCTACCCATAATTCTAGGTCAGCCAGGGCTATAGAATGAGATCTTGTCTTTAAAAAAAAAATAGGACATCAAAAGGAAAATTTTTATTTGCCAGTTAGCAATTTTTCTCTTCACAAGTTCAATATGGATATATAAATATTATCTTTTGAGAGAAGAAAGGAAAATATTCATGGGAAAATGGTATTACTGAACATAGTAATTATCCCCTGAAGGTGTCATACTGAAATCCCAATGAACAGAGCACAGCACTGGCTTCCTCTGGAATATGCCTGTGGCATTTGAAAACCACCCCTTTACTGTCTAGCTGTGAACTTCAATTTGCTAATTTTTCTTCCTGTTCTTCACAAGACCGGGAACTCATCATAGACATGTATTTCAAATTAAACATTAAAAACTTAGAACCCAATGTTAATAATAATCACATGAAACAAAAGCATTCTGAGACTTTTTTTTTCCTTGTCATAGAAACCTTCTCAAATGTGCTTACTCATTTTTAAATGAAGACTCAAAACACAAACCTACTGGAATAAGTGTACATACAGAGTGGAGAACATGTACACCCATGCCAGATTGTGTTTTAAGCAGATGAAATAGGCATAGCACCGAGAGGAAGACAAAGAACAGACCCAGAAACAGAGCAAAGGGCAAACTGCACCAGACAAATCGACTAACTGAGCTGGAGGGCAAAGAGGAAATGGCAAACATTAAAAAAAAAAAAAATGGAGATGAGTGTATGCATGTTATGTTGAAAGAAAGGAGGACAATAAAAATAGAAGAAGCAATTATAGATAGGAAACCCCGTAAGTCAGTACTAAAATAGGGTCTGAAGGAAACAAGATATTTTCACTTTTACTTTCCTAAGTTAAAAGTCCTCACTTTGGCTGGGCAGTGGTGGTACATGCCTTTAATTCCAGCCCTTGGGAGGCAGAGGCTGGCAGATCTATAAGTTCGAGGCCAGCCTGGTCTACAGAGCAAGTTCCAGGACATATCCTCACTTTGTATCCTGAGCTAGAAGTAAATAAAAGCTCTTAAAGCTTTGTTGAAGATCATAGTAGACACTTGACCCTCTGTGACTCAGGGACAACAATCATGATATGATAAGTAGTCTACATACCCATGAGTGTAGAGACCAGCCTATATTTGTATAAGCCACTTGGGAACTGGATAAAGCAGTCTGTGAATAAGTTCATAGATTTTTGTTGTTGTTCTTTGTCTTTTTTTTTAATTCTATTTTTATTGGATTTTTGATTTATTTACATTTCAAATGTTATCCCCTTTCCCTGTTTTCCCTCTGCAAATCCCCTATCCCATCCCCCTTCCCCTGCTTTTATGAGGGTGCTCCCCACCCATCCACTCACTCCTGCCTCACTGCCCTAGCATTCCCTTACACTGGGGCATCTAGCCTTCACAGGACCAAGGGCCTCTCCTTCCATTGATGCCAGATAAGGCCATCCTCTGCTACATATGCAATTGGAGCCATGGGTCCTTCCATGTGTAGTCTTTGGTTGGTGGTTTAGTCCTTGGGAGCTCTGTGGGAGGGGTCTGTTTGTTGATATTGTTGTTCTACCTATGGGGTCATAAACTCCTTCAGCTCCTTCAGTCCTTCCCCTAACTCCTCCATTGGGGTCCCTGTGCTCAGTCTGATGGTCAACTGTGAACATCAGCATCTCTATTGGTCAGGCTCTGGTAGAGCCTCTCAGAAGACAACTATATCAGGCCTCTGTCAGCAAGCACTTCTTGGCATCAGCAATAGTGTCTGGGTTTGGTGTCTGCATATGGGATGGATCCCCAGGTGTGACAGTCTCTGGATACCCTTTCTTTCAGTCTCTGCTCCACTCTTTGTCCCTATATTTCCTTTAGATAGGAGCAATTCTGGTTTAAAATTTTGGAGATGGGTGGGTGGCCCCATTCCTCAATCAAGGAGCCGTGCTTAACCTCTAGATATGGTCTCTACAGGTTCCCCCTTCCCTATGTTGGTAGATTTTTAAAATGGTGCAGTATTTTTCATAACTTATCTTCATTCTATACTGATGATGTCTTTGAATTTCTTTTTGCAGATCTCTTTCATCTCTACAATATTAACAACTGTAATTCTCGGAATTGTAATGACAAGGGCCATTTCCCTGGGACCAGACATGTAAGTGTTGCTGTATCTTTGATTTCCCATCAAGATTTGCTTAAAATATAGCATATTCAGGAACATAAGTAAAATACAGAAGTGAAAAAATACAGCCAGATGTGAGGAGGCAGCCAGATCGAGATTTCAAAGTCATTTTCGTCTATGTAGCAAGGTCAAGGCCAGACTAAGACACAGGAGACTCCGTCTCAAAATAGGAAATCAGTAAGGAAAAAGGGAAAAAAGAAAGAAGGAGGCCATACACACACACACACACACACACACACACACACACACACACACACTCACACACGGCTGTAAGAAACCCTATATAGTTAGTACCCGGAAGAATCCGAGAAAGACTTACACTCAGTAAATGCAGTGAGAGACCGGCAATGTACTGAACACTATAGAAGTTAATTTGAGCTATGTCTTAAGCAGTACAAGGAACACTGTCTTCTATGTATGGTCTCTAAGAAAAGAAAGGGAAAGGGGAACCAGTGCATAGATCTGATTGGTAGTGCAGTGCACAGGGAATCTGTTTCCTTCTTGATTAATTGTTGCTCTGTTAAGTTGCTTCTTCATGCACATACTTATGAAAAGCTCCTTAGCTTGCCAGAAAAGAATGCTCAAAACAAAACAAAACAAAATAAAAACAACAACCACCCCCCCCCACAAAAAAAAATCACAAACCAAACAAACCAAACAACCA